>NW_019729207.1:522503-607821 GCF_002891405.2 Cryptotermes secundus | reverse complement strand
GGACCCTCCACGTCTCACAACCTTATGAGCCCCCACGGCCTGTTACAGGGATAGCTTTACTTAACCTCACCGCCATCTGTGAGCCGATTGCCCAGATAATGTGTGAGCCTAGGCGTCTCACAACCCTATGGGCCTCCACGGTCTGTGACAAGGATAGATTTACTTAACCTCACCGCCATCTGTGAGCCGATTGCCCAGATAATGTGTGAGCCTAGGCGTCTCACAACCCTATGGGCCTCCACGGCCTGTTACAGGGATAGCTTTACTTACTTACTTTTTAGTGGGAGCTGGAGTCAAGCTGGGTCCACTCGGCACGGCGGCCACTGATTGGCCTATTTTAGCCTGCCCCGGGTGATCAAGATGGAGAAATGTGGTTGAATGAAGATTGGCAGGGGAAACCGAAGTACTCGGAAAAACCCGCCCCAGCGCCGCTTTGTCCACCACAAATCCCACTTGACCAGACCCGGGATCGAACCCGGGCCGCCGCGGTGGGAAGCTAGCGACTATACGCTTGAGCTATGGCGCGGTCTTCTCCACAACGAAACGTCGAGCAACTTGGTTCAAGAGGCAATGCAACTGGAAGTACTCGGTTCCAATCTCCGCCAGACACCGACAAGACGGAGGGAGGTTTTCTGGGGTTCTCACATATTCCCTATAGGCAATTTCCTGCATACTTCCTCGAATAAGCCTTCCAAATACTGTCCATTGTATTTTTCATCAATCATTCCAACATTCAGCGCCAAATGGAGTGAGATACCTAGGAATGTATCGAAAGGTTTGTGCACTTGACTACCAATACCCCGGCTTTACAGGGCCAATACCGATATATATATTATCATGTGATGTGACTGTAGATGGGGCTTGGATTGGTAACCGAATTTAATGGACCCTTAAACTCGTAACCACAAATAACTACTACAGTCTAGCAGAGTTACACACGTAAAGTCTTCTTAGTCTTCACTTGTCGTTGCTTGATAGCGGTTTCCCCTTTCTTTGGTTTCCCGAACGTTCCCCGTCTCAGATACCAGCTTCTCACAACTGCAGCTGTCAAATGTCTCAGAGTCAAAGTTACTTTACGGCTGGCGGGTTACCGCCAATCAGTTCGTCTTGGCGTCAAATCCCTTCAGACCCACGACCAGAGATTCTTTTCAACTGAACTTTTGCAGTAATAGCCCTTATGTAACATCCTCTCTGACGAGAAGATGAGCGTGTCTCTCATGAATACGCTTGACCTTTCGTCAAGTGTACATTTCGCACATAAAACATGTTATCGAAATTTCTTCCTTTTGCACTACACACAAATCCTCTGTCAGTACAGGCTTTACAGAGCAGATCTGCCTAACTTACATATCTTATGCTACAACGGCAGCTTAGTCACTTGAACGGTCGTAAGCTTGATCACCGCCAAGTTTAAGCCTCTGACGAGGATTAGTTATATAGCCCAGGCACGGACGACACAGAAAGCATCTCTTCCATTATTACGTGTTCTTTCGTCTTTGAGAAACGTGTCCACAGAACTGTTCCCTAGTAATGGCTGTCGTACTGTCGCCTGTTTACACAGCTGTTACTTGGCAATGGGTCTACATGACAGTTTTTGTGGTTATATATGTATGTCATTACTTATACGTATAAGAGTACGTAGAATTTATGAGGAGGAGCAGAAGATGGCCGTAGAAGACTTCCTTGATTCGGTATTGAAGAGTCCACGGTTGACGAAGAATGCCGACAGCATACCTCTAAATAGCAATATGGCTTAGAGCGCACTGTTATTGCATAAAGTTTAATGCTATATTTAGGGCAAATGTACAGGCACACCTCATTATATGCGAGTTAAACAATCCGGTTTTATTTTAATGCTATCAACCAGTTGAGACCGATTACAGTTGACAGGGCTCGAATTAATGCGAAGTGCTTGTAGCAGAAAGGAGTGAGGGGGGGGGGAGAAAGGGGAACGCGAGAGGTGGGGAAGGGGGAATTTTGTTCTATATTTGCCATTTCACTTTCTGCGTTTGGGAATAAAACTATCCCAGAAATCGGGGAATACCTGTCCTACAGGAGCGCCCCTCGAGGGCAAGAGTGGTACCACTTCACTGAGCTTATTTGTTGTCTGTCTTTTTAAAAGTTAAATACACGTAATTGTTCATGATGCATGAAGGAGTCAATTTACGGCCTGAAATATGGGAAGTTCATTATGGGTGAATATGGCTGAAATTTGGAATTCTCCGACAACGACTTAGGGAAAGTCTCTCGGATCGAATAAGAAAAAGTTCTGATAACTGGTTAGGCACGGATGTACGCCACAGACAGATGTTACAATTACTTTGTAAATGACGCTTGGCAATCTATATTTATTACGGGAGTGACGAGACATCGGTAAGTATATAATGTAGGCAAAAAAAAATGTAGTTTCAGAACTTGAAATCAGGTGGTATATATAGTTGCCACTGTACACTTGAAGTACTAAAGAAACAAAAAGAAAAATAAAGTTATCCTTGTAACAGGCTGTGGAGGCCTATAGGGATGTGAGACGTCGAGGTTCCCACGTTTTTTTTAGACAGTCGGCTCACAGATGGCGGTGAGGTTAAGTAAAGCTATCCCTGTAACATGCCGTGGAGGCCCATGGGGTTGTGAGACGTCGTGGCTCCCACATTTTCTAAACGGTCGGCTCACAGATGGCGGTGAGGTTAAGTAAAGCTATCCCTGTAACAGGCCGTGGAGGCCCATAGGGTTGTGAGACGTCAAGGCTCCCACATTTTCTAGAAAGTCTGCTCACAGTTGGTGGTGCGGTTAAGTAAAGCTATCCCTGCAACAGGCCGTGAAGGCAGATACGGTTGTGAGACTTCGAGGTTCCAACATTTTCTAGACAATCGACTCACAGTTGGCGATGAGGTTAAGTAAAGCTATCCCTTTAATAGGCCGTGGAGGCCCATAGTGTTGTGAGACGTCGAGACTCCCAATTTTGTAGACAATCGGCCCACAGATGGCGGCGAGGTTAAGTAAAGCTGTCCCTGTAACAGTCTGTGGAAGCTTATAGGGTTGTGAGACGTCGAGGCTCCCACAGTTTCCAGACAATCTGCTCACAGATGGTCTTACGCGCCGGCCGCTCTTTACCCCCAGGATGATTCCTGGTACTCAGGAAGGCCTGGAAGAATTAGATAAAAAAATAGGTACACCTTAAACCTTCCACTTTCATTCGTAGAACTACACAGTGTGTCTAGGTTCTGTTAGGACTGTGCTCATTAAAAATACAATACGTCAATTATTTGAAAAATTTCACTCTTTTTATTCAAAATAGTCTTCTCCTGAATCAATACACAGCTGGAATCGATTGAAAAATTTTCGAAAACAGTCACTGCACTCCTTTTGTGGAATCGCATTTAAAACTGCGGTACTTTCCCTTTGGATATCCTTGGTGGTGTCGTGACGGTCTCCTTTCATCGCCAACTTAACTTTTGGGAACAACCAGAAATCTGCTGGGGCCAAATCTGGCGAATACGGAGGATGATCAAGGACTGTGATCCCTTTTCTGGCCAAAAAATCGCGCACAATCTTCGATTTGTGGGGTGGGGCATTGTCGTGGAGGAGCGACCAGGAACCTCGCTCTCGATATTCAGGTCAAATTCGAAGAATTCTCGCCCTCAAACGATTGAGGACTCTGCGATGATAATCAGAATTCACTGTTTGACATTCTGGCAGAAATTCCTTGGGAATCGAAGAAAACGGCTAGCAGTGTCTTTAATAGACTCTTCTGCATGCGCACTTTGTTTGGTTTCGGCTTCTTTGGGCTCAACCACGCTGCACTCTGCCGCTTTGTGAGAGGCTCATATTGAAAACACCATGTCTCGTCACCAGTAACAATCGATTTTGTAAATTTTGGATCACTTTGGGCCGACCGTAACATGTGTTTGCAGTGTTCCACTCTGGCATGTTTTTCATTGCCTGACAGCGCGTGTGGTACCAACCGCGCACAGACCTACCGTTTGCCCAAATCCTCGGTCAAAATTTGATGCACAGTACTTTTTGGTATTCCCAAAAGCTGCTCGATGAGTCTTGCAGAAACACATCTGAATATCGGTATTATAAATTATTATTCTTAGTGGGGTGAGACCGAACCCACTTGGTACTGCGGCTACTATTGGCCTATTTAACCAGCCCCGGATGATAGGTCATGAGTGTGGCGCAGTCGGTGGAATGAGAATTGGCAGGTGAAACGGAAGTACTCGGAGAAAACCTTCTCCGGTACTACTTTGTCCACCACAAATCCCACATAACGAGACCTGGGCTCGAACACGGGCCACCGCGGTGGGAAGCTAGCGACTAACCGCTTGAGCTATGGAGCGGCCTTACATTAGACCATGGCCGAGTCCTTCTAGATATTTTCCAATTCATCTTCTACCATTTGAAACTACATAATCTAGCCACACCCCTCGTTGGTGTCTCCACCTTCTCGTGGTGAGGGTGTTTGAGTATGCCAAGTACCCTGAGAGCTATACCAGCGGTAGCGTAGCTACTGGCAGAGCCCCCTTGCTGGACAGGTCAAAGGGTAGGCATCAGACGAAGAGAGACACCGAAAACCAAAAACTGATGCCGGAAGCAGCGTCATCAGCAGCGACTTGAAGCACAGAGCAAATGATGCTCGAGATGGTTCAAGTTCGTATAGCAACAGGCGTGACCAGAGTGGTTTGAACGGCTGTTGTACTGCGATGTGGAAAGCAAATGGAAAAACTACCACATTATCAATTTTCCTGGATAGTCTCTTTCCAAAAACAGAGATACCATGTATGCGACCAGAAGACGAGGAAAGAGACGTAAGAAGATGCTGGATGACCTTGGGGACAGAAGAGGATATTTTTATTTGAAGGAGAAAGCTCTAGATCGCATTAAGTGGAGGAACTGTTTTGGAAGAAACTGTGGACCTGTCGTATGACAGATTGCTGATGGAAAAAAAAAATCTAGCCGCTGTAACCGTCTTTAAATAATCCACGAAAAGAAAAGAAGACTCATGACGCTGAGGGCCCAATTTCTGCTGTCTACATATCACGTCTCTGCGCAGGTTCCAGTGGGCACGCCGCATTGCCATATCAGCAAGTTATGTACCTTGGCTTCCCGGATGACGTCATCCGCACAGTTGCTGTGGTGATGGTACGAAGGCGCTCGCAAAGTCTGCCACTCGCGGCGACAACAGCGTTTGGCCGAGTGATCAAAGCGACCATTAGGTCAACGTACAGCTTTGTGGAGCCTATTTAGTGTCAGCTGGCTGGGCTGAAATGATACGCGTGTGTAGAATTCATAACAAAGACATGTGCTTGTCCTTCATGACATGGCGAAACCCATTTCTAAACGTTATTAAGGCCGCAAAGGTACACCATTTAGACCAACTGAAATGAAGCAAGAAAACAGGAACATTTATGAAGGGAAAACCTGTATTATTTAATTATTACCGTCTTCTTCAATGTGGCTTTCTGATCTCTGACACTGTGCATTCATGTACGTAGAGATAAACGTTTCGTAGGAATATTCTGTCCCCATCTTCAGGGTTTAAGAGTAAGTAAAGCAACCAGCGAGCAAGCAGCAAGCGGCTTGGTCACTGACATTTGCTACATAGATTTAGGTGTTCTGTGACTGAGATTCTCGACACAAATATTATTCTCCTCAGAATATTTCCACTATAAAATATTTGGATAGACTTGAAAGGATTCTGACGATGGTGTATACTGTACTTCTTCTGGCTTATTTTGGACTTCATCCATCATCTGGTATGTAAAAAACAAAAGACCACTGGTCCAGTGATTGAGACTAGCTCTTTCTAACGGACCCAACTGAGTAGGTTTTATCCTTCCTTACCCACCTGAAGACGGAGACAGATCCAGTCTCCGAAACGTCGTGGTCTTTTGTCTTTTACATACCAGACGATGGATGAAATCCAAAATAAGCCAGAAGAAGTACTATAAAACATTTATTCATGAAAAATGCTTAGAAAATGAAAATTACAAATTCCCTCTCCCGGTCCAGTATAATTGATGCCATGGCCCACTACTGGGCCGCGGCCCGGCGGTTGAGAAGCACTGGTCTAGGAAACACGCGATAATATTTTAATGTCTTTTAAAACTGTACTGATAGGATTTATATATAGTGCAATAGGAAGAATTTTCAATAACATGTTATATGAGCGATACGTACACTTGACGAAAGGCCAAGCATATTCGTAAGAGACAAACCCATCATCTCGTCAGGATGTTACATAAGGACTATGACCGCAAGAGTTCAGTTGGGAAAAAATCTCAGATCGTGAGTCTAAAGGGGCCTGGCGCCAAGATGAACTGATTGGCGGTAAATGGTCAGTCTTAAAGTGGTTTTGACTTTGACTTGGTTGAGTCAGGTCTGAGTGGAGGCGGATTCGAATACCTCCACCGTAACTCTACGAGTCGTAGAAGACTACAAAAATGGAACCCGGTGCCTGGGGGCATAGCTGGGCCACCTTTTCCTGGGGATATAAATACGGAGACCGTAAAATATGATCCTGAGTCCCACGGGATTCGGACCCCAGAATGACTGCGCTGGCGAGGATCAGCAGCAACTGTAAAAGACAGACCCGTCCTCTTGTCAGAGAGAGCGCCTCACATCAACAAACCTGCATATGTCTGACAGTAACAAAAATCTGGTCTTAGTCCCCAAATGGGGGCTTGACACCAAGACAGACTGGCCTACTTACCGTCGGTCGTATCATAACTGACTTTGACCTGGCTAAGAAGCCATCGACAGAGCAGTACACTCTTTAGTCGGTGCTACGGGAACACAGTCCTTGAGCAATAAGAGCGTGAGGAAACGCCCTTGTTAGGAGACCGTAACCAGGCAACGACTAGTGGAAGCTGTAACAAGATGGTAGTAATGTGGGTTATAGTGATTTGCACAGTATTATGGTTACTTGTAAATCCGATTAGCAATCCAACCCCGTCTACAGTTACTGAAACATATGAGAGTATTATGACGGGGAAAGCAACCATATATCCTGCGTAAAACAGGAAATTCTGCTTATTACACAGCAAATACAAGTATTTGTAGGTCTGCTTCACCTTAATACAGAGCTGTATGTGTGGTTGCATACACATCCTTGAAGCGTGGGCTTCTTTCTTTTCGGAGGCTATTGTCCAAAAGGAAGTCCTCCACGTGCCTCCCGTACTGTATGGAACACGTGGGATGGAGCAACGAGGTACAAAGAAATGGCTTCACTTGTCTGGGAACTGTTTCCCTGCTCCACTACCTCGTAGCGCTTTGTTTGAGACACTTTGCTCCGGAAACCAATTAGAGTGAAACCTTCTGCCTTCTTCACGGTGAAATATTATCATCAGTTTACGGGTTTCTGAGATATGATGCAGCGCAGTTTGCTACACAGATCCAAGAGTTTCGCAGCATCCTGCTGCCTCTATCTTCAGAGTAAAAGAGAAAACCGGGTGTGGGATGAAATGGTAGGAATTTATTCAGAGGGAAGGGAGGAGCAGGAGATCTGAGCTGAAGCAAAAGAAAACACAGGCTACAACCAATTTTTAATGATCACCACACTTAACTTTCCTGAAGATGGAGGCGGCATATTCCTCCGAAATCCCGATAACGTTCATTCAGATTAAATGGCATCACATTAGAGAAGTCACTGACGTGATAGCCTTAAATCTCAGACACGCTTTATGTCAGTTATGCTTCATTCCCTAAGTCTTAGCGAGACAATTTAACAAAATGGCGGCGCAAGCGTCAGAATCGTTTTGCTATGCGTACGATTCCTAACTTGTTGTTTTCTGTTTTGTAATAAACAGTAGGATAAAGGACTGGTAAATAGGAGCAGGAGACATCTTGGCTACCAATTTTTCTAATAAATTATCGTAATGACAATGAATATTGTGCAATGCAAATCCACTGCTTGGCAACGACCGCGAAACAAAGAAATAGACAACGGCCGTTATTAGGCTACAACACCTAAACAGCAGCATATCAAATTAGTTTTCTGTACGGTCCGTGCCGACATGTTATAAGCAGGTCAGCTAGTGAGGAGTGAGTTCGAAAATTCTACTCAACTGTTGATAGTCAAGTGTGAGAATACGTACTACAGAAATGATCCTGTGAAGAAAGATGCGGTGAGTTGGATGGTTGATCCGGTGGAGGGCATCCGGTTAGGTCTTCACCTTGTGAGAGATTGTCTGTTTTGAGTAAGGAGTGAGATTGGTTCGGGTGACTTCTACGGAAGGAGTTGAGCGGTCCCAGGTGACCATAATCTTGTGTTCGTCTGAATCGGGTTCATGCTGATTAGTGTGAGATTCGGCGAGTCCTAGGTCTGCGACGTGAGTGTCTGCGACAGGGGCTATTGGAGTTGTGGATTCAACAAATTGGATCGTGTGTGTGCAGTTGGTTGCTGTGAGAGACTTGACTTGACGTGACTTGACTTGACTTGACTCGACTTGAGATTGTCTGCGACCATCAAAGGAGTCTGTGGCTGGCGTATCGGTGGTGGGGCCGTCCCGTCTCTAGCAGGCGAAATGACGGAGCCTACACTCTGTGAAGAGCGCTGGAGGGCTATCGTGGCTTCCTACGAGAGGAATCACGAAAGCCTGAAAAGTAACAACCCGGGCTGCGAAGAGGACATTGACCTCCTTGGCCAGGGCTTACGAACAATAGGGCGGCTGATTCATGCCTCGCCCTCCATTAACGGAAACGGCGCGGTATGGACCCAGCTATTAAGTAAGTCTGAGGACGAGAGGTCGGTTCTCTGTAGGCACCTCGACGGCAAGGCCCTGCTCACAGGCCTGCTCCGTCTCTATGCTACCACCCATAGGGAATTGCGAGAGTCGCTACTGCCCGAACCATCTGAATCTATCGAGGAATTTCGCGAGCAAAGGAGGCGTAAGCGAAATCCCTCGGAAGAACAGACCAAAAAACTCAAGCCGTCACCAAGCCCGAGAGACCCTAGAGTAAAGTCCCAGGCTGAAGTGACGACTAAAAACTTCTATGCGCCACTAAGGACATCGGCAATGGACGTCGCGGAGGAGACATCCGACAAGCCAGGAGAGGGGCAGCCATCGGCAAACAAGTCAGGTAGGCCGCCTCCCATTGTACTCACCTCTGCAACAAACCTGATACAATTGCAGAGGAAAATCAAAGGGATAGTCTCGGGCGATTTTGAGTTCCGCAACACCAGGAGCGGAACCAGAATCGTCATGAAGGAGATGGCTGACTTCCTTCTGACCAGAAAGTTCCTGGAGGCCAGTAAACTCCCGCACTTTACCTTCTTCCCCAAGGCTGAGAAGCCGATCAAAGCGGTTATCCGCCACCTCCCTCCCAACACCCCTGCGGAGGACATCTCCGAAGGTCTAACGACCCTTGGGTTTGACGTCGTGAGCGTCAAGCAAATGACGTCGACCCGTGGGTCGCCTTCGGAGGAGAGGACAGTCCGGAACCTCCCCCTCTTCCTCATCACCCTTTCCCGGTCGGACAAATCTCAGGAGATCTTCCGGCTGACCAACCTCTGCCACATTGCCATCAGGGTAGAGGCGTACAGAGGGCAGAATGGGCTCACCCAGTGTCACAACTGCCAGCAGTTCGGCCACGTCTGGGCGAACTGCAAACAACCCCCACGTTGTTTGTGGTGCGGAGGTGGCCACCTGCACAAGGAGTGCCCAGAAAAGGGGAACTCTGCGTCCACCCCGGTATGTTGCAACTGCCGATTGGCAGAGGGAGAAAAGCCACATCCCGCCAATTATCGGGGTTGCAAACATGCCAGGGAGGAGCAACAGAAAAGGAAGGCTCGGAGAACGCCCACAACTACCGCCGGGAGGGTGTTCTCGTCAACCACGGTCACACCAGGTGTCTCCTTCGCGGCGGCACTCAGAGGCGCTACAGCAGAACAGCAGCAGCGCCCCCAGGAAAGCCGGGTCCCAGTGGCTCCACCCACAACAAGGAGGCAGACCGCACCGGCCCCTGCACTGCAGAAAGAAACAGGTCAGTCAATCCAGGCTCCTCACGCCAGCAATCCATCTCTCGACAATATGTTGAGAGTAGTGACTATAGTGCAGCAAATTATGACAGAGGTCAGTGGTGCAGTAACGGAAGATGAAAAAGTATTGGCCATCACTAAAATTGTACTCAAACTCATGAAGCAAGATGGCCACTAGAGTTCATAGGCCCCTCAAAGTCATAGCATTTAATGCGAATGGCATTGGGAGGCAGCGCTATGAGCTCAGTAAACAGCTGCAAGACTTACACGTAGATGTGGCCCTGTTTTCAGAGACACATCTGAAACCTCATGAGAGGTTCTTTATTCCAAATTACCACTTTTACAGAACCGACCGCCAATCGGGCAGAAAAGGCGGAACTGCCGTTGCAGTTAGAAAAGGCATTCCCCACAACCATGTAGACCTGCCACCCCTTGTTTCAGTAGAAGCGACAGGGGTCTGCATACCAATTGGTAACAGCCAAGTACTACTTGCAGCTGTTTATAAATCTCCAGGCAGAGCCTGGAGTGATGCTGACATCACTGAGCTCTTAAGCTTTAGACGTAAGTCAATCTTGGCAGGTGATCTGAATTCTAAGAACCCATTCTGGAATAGCAGAGTCTCAAACCCCTCAGGCTTGAAACTCATTGATTTATTTAATAGGAGTGACTTCGAAATTTCAGCGCCACAGTGCCCCACTCACTATTCCCCTGCGGGTAATGGTGACGTGTTGGACATTGTGGTTCACCAAAATATCAGAGTGTCAGATGTCATCGTCTCTGATATTTTGGATTCAGATCACCTACCAATAGCATTCCACATACTGGATCACGTTAAGATTAGGAATCTTTCGGAACCTATTGAGAAAATTACAGATTGGGAGCGGTTTCAAAGTCTCGCCTCTGAGTTAATATCACCTCAACTAGAAATTAAGTCTGGGGTAGAAGCCGATAAAGCGGCACGCGAATTTGCAGCCTCTATTGCTTCGGCATATAGGTTGTCGACAAGTAAAGTTACACTTTCGGACATAAACAACGATCTACCTGGCCTAGATCGTTTGATAAAGTATAAGCAGAGGCAAAGAAAATTATGGCAAGAAACCAGGGATCCAGCATGTAAAACGGCAGTCAATTGGGTCACCAAAGCAATCAGGCGAATGACCCGAAAAAAGGCACTTGAACGGTGGGAAACAAAATTAGGTAACGCTGAAGTCACACCTCAGGCTATATGGCCCATTGCGAAGTCCCTCCTTCAGAGAGACGGACCAAGGGCACCAACTGCTATTCATGGTTCTTCTGGTCTTAAATTTCATCCTTCAGAAAAAGCCAACGAAATTGCTAACTATTTAGAAATTCAGTTCACGCCACATGACCTGTGCAGCGAAAACCATGAACGGCGGGTGGAGGCTAGAGCTCAAGCTCTGCTAGACACCGTTGACGACAGCCCCCCTCAAAAGATCAGACCATGTGACGTTCAGAAATTAATAAAATCCCTGAAATTAAAAAAGGCCTGTGGAATTGACGGCATCCCAAATGAATGCCTCAGGCACCTTCCAAGACGACCATTGGTTCACCTAACGCATTTATTCAATCATTGCTTTCGGCTCTCGCATTTTCCAAATACTTGGAAGGAAGCAAAAATAATAGCTTTACCAAAACCCGGTAAAGACCCGAAATTTCCTCAAAATTTACGTCCAATCAGCCTCCTGTCCACGACAGGAAAACTATTCGAAAAAGTAATTTTGAAATTCCTCAAGAAACACATTGAGGACAGAGGCCTGCTCAACGCAAGCCAGTTTGGTTTTCGTGCACGTCACAGCACGACTCTGCAATGTATGAGGCTGGCGGACCACGTGACCCTTAACTTCAACAATAAAATGTCTACGGCTGCAGTGTTCTTGGACATCGAAAAAGCCTTTGATACCACATGGCACTCAGGCTTGCTGTATAAGTTATCAAAATTGGAATTTTCACACAACTTAACCAAACTTATTGGGTCTTTCCTTTCTAATCGTAAATTCAGGGTCTCGGTAGAAGGCGAAATGTCAACGCCAAGGGAAATGCAAGCAGGGGTGCCACAAGGTTCTGTCCTTTCCCCTACTCTTTTTAATTTGTACATAAATGATGCCCCCCAAACTCAAGGAGTTCACCTGGCCCTCTTTGCGGATGACACCTGTCTATATGCGACAGATCGCAAAGAGGGTTTTATTGTTAGAAAACTCCAGCGCGGTCTCAACTCAATGGAGACCTGGTGTGAGCGCTGGAATATAAAAATTAATGAGGACAAGACTCAGGGGATCTACTTCTCTCGTAGTCGTCGACCGCCTGAGTCTTGTCTTACTCTAAATGGAAGAAATATTCCATTTGTAAATAGCGCAAAATATCTAGGTGTAATCTTCGATAAAAGAGTGACATGGAGATTACACATAGAAATGATCGAAGCCAAGGCCTTCAGAACATTCATCAGAGTATATTCCCTATTCAAAACTGAGCGACTGAGCGCTAACATTAAACTGACCCTCCACAAAGCTCTCATTAGATCCGTAATGACTTATGCTAGTCCCGCCTGGGAGTTTGCGGCAGACACCCATCTAGTGAAATTGCAGCGCCTGCAAAACAAGGTTCTCCGCACCATTGGCAATTTTCCAAGGCGCACACCGATCCGCGAACTGCACATGGCATTCAAAATCCCATACGTATATGACTTTATAACAAAATTATGCAGGCAACAAGCAGAAGTCATACAAAATCATGATAATGAGAATGTTCGTAATATTGGTCAAGGCGAAGCCCGACATAGAAAGTATAAGAGGCTTAAACTTGGCGGCGGTCAGGCATACGACCGTTCAAGTGACTAAACTGCCGTAGTGGCGAATACTAGTAATGGGGCATAATCTGCTGTACTGAGCCTGGACTGACAGAGGCCTTGTACATATTGTTATAAAAAAAAAAAATATATATATATATATCAAATTGTATATGTGTAAATACAGACAATGGACTGTTAACTGCAGACTGACTAACAAATGACAGACCCGACCTCTCGTCAGAGAGGGCGCCCCCCAATGGACAGGACAGTAACTTTCATTCAAAAATGAAATATCTGGTCATGAGCCCCAGCTGGGGCTCGACACCAAGACATACAGACTGACTGACCGTCAGTTGTAACTGAAACTTGACTTGACTTGGAGTGAGTTCAGTTGTCGGAGAGACTTCAGGCAGGAAGGTCGCATACCCAAGCCAGGCCTATTCTCTTGGCCCAGAGCGGAAGGTCCAAGACATCGAACAGCTTACGGTTCTGAATAACCAGCCCCGTACGTTGCAGACAAAGTGAAGCAAAGAAGAGGATTCGAGCTTACGCTTGTGTTCCCGGCGGGACTGCCTCAGTTGAAACCTAATGGTGCCAACGAACGCTGAGGATCCTTTGTAATCCTTACATTCCACCCTTAACCAGTGTTGCAACATCGGTGAATCAGCGCTAGCTTGTAGGAGTAAGTTCAGGTGGGCTTCGGCCCGCCTGCTTGTCGGAGGTTACTGCTGTCATCGGATGATGCAACTGTCCTTGGTTCAGTTCCTTTTAACTTTTAACTTATACCCCGTTCCAAATAGTATTATCACTTCCCTGGTACGCTCGGTGTTGGTGAGTAAACCGTAGCTGCCAGCATGGTGAAGTCCAAGGTCATTAGATTGGACCCCCTAGGCATTAAGAGGGTTATGGACGTTGGAGGCCCCGCAGCCCTAAATACAAACATAAAGAAACCCAGAAAAGTAAATAGAAATAAAGCCGAAAAAAATAAACCATTAGAAAAACCAACCATTTTAACCATAAAACCTAAACACGCGCTCCGGTCCCCAGTGAGCGTAGAGTCCGATAGTGCTTCATCTGAATATTCAGATTCAGAAATGGCATCGATATGGCCGGAAAATAAAACCCCTCCAACTAAAGAAAATCTTAAACAGTCCGAACCAAGCAGACCCAAGTCAGCCTCGCCCGTGATATGCCCTTCTGGCAATCACAGCCTTACAGTGGCTGCAGATGTACACTGTTCCCAAGGTGGAACTAAAGCTGTGAGGCAAGGTGCACAGAAACCTGCTTTATCGGCAAGAGCCTCTTCTGAACCGCCTAATCCAGATGAGATAGCGGAGGATAATGACTTCACTGTCATTACCCCCAAAAAGAGAAAAAACAAAGCAAAAGTAAACCCACCCATAACAGAAGCCGCCATTAATACAGCTTTGCCATCCTCTCCCGCTCCTGAGAGCCGTGTTGCTGGCAGCTCAGAGAAGAGGACCAACTTCCTAACCGCACCCAGAGAGAAAATTCCGCCGGTCGTCATCCACCACCACTTCCAAGGTGACATGACCAGACTTAACAAAGATTTTCACTCCAAATTCCAGCCTATAGGCTTCACAACCTATAGAATGAAAGCTGGCATAGCATGTCAGACTTCAACATACCAAGACTACCTAAACTTACAAAGCTTTTTAAAAGAAAGTAAAGTTCCATTTAACCTGATTAAACACAACGATTCTAAGCCGTACAGGGTGGTTATCAAAGGCATCCCTCCTACCACCCCTCCTAAAGCCATTCAGGATGAGCTACTGGCCCTTGGGCTGGCAGTTCAAAACGTCATCCCAATGTCCACTTGGAGAGACAAAACCCCTCTGCCCATGCACATAATTGAGCTAGATAACGTTCCACAGAGCCAGAAAATTTCTCAGTTGTCCCACCTGTGTTACATCAGAATCACTGTGGAGCCTTATAAGGGACGCGCCGTGCCGCCTCAGTGCGCACGGTGTCAGCAATTCTTTCACGTGGCGGCAAACTGCCAGGCCCCTCCGGCTTGTGCCCACTGTGCAGAGGAACATTGCTCGTGGCAATGTGAAAAACGTTTTGAACCGAACTTTGTGCCCACGTGCGCACTGTGCAAAATCGGAGATCACGGCTCCAAGTACAGAGGTTGCCCCTATTTTCGGAACCTCATGGAAAAGGAGATGAGAAATAAACCTCAGTCTGAAAAGTTGAATAATCGCCAGCCTGCTAATATGGGCAGAGCGCGAAACTCATTTCAATCTATCCATCCGCAAAATCCTCCCTCAAAATCCCTCCACGACTATCGGCCTGTGAGTCCTGGAAACGCTTGGAGCAGGCCTCTGAACTTTTCCAGTTCACAATTGCCACAACCACCCTCTCCTCCTCCACGTTTAAAACAACCGCGTAACCTTCCGCCCAATTACATGTTTGTACCCCACACGGAAATTCCGCAGTTTTATTACAGACAAGTTCCGCGGCTTTCCCATAAACTAAGCTGCACTTGCAACTCGCACCCCAACCCTTCAGTAAATAATAACCTTCAACCAGCTGCAAAATAACCCGTTAACACTGAAACTGGCATTTCTTCCTCAGCACAGAACATACCTGCTTCCCCCCCTCCCGCCGGGGCAGGGGATGAGCCTAATTCTCGGCACTCTGCGCCCAAGTTGTCCAGAACAAAGGGACAAACTCATACCCAGCAACAAGACACAACACACCCGCGGGAGGAACACAGTTACATTTCTTCTGACCAAAATTTATTGCAGTCGGCAGATAACATGCATCAGCATGGCCATCAGCCTCCCAGACAGAGACTAGTTAACTCGTACACCGAACATCAAACTAGGGAATTTGTCAATTGTATCCGGGCTTTCAACCCGAACTTTTCCTTTCAGTGCCTTCTTGCAAACAATGTCAGTCATGCTCCTGCAATTTATGCAGCACCCATATGAGAGTGCCCTCCCGGTCATATTCAATAACTTCCTAGTCAACCTCCTAGGTCTTCCACATAATGGGTAAGTCCTCACACACCGATATCTTATTCTGGAATTGCAGAGGCATTAAATCGAAAAAATACGAGTTCACAAATTACCTGGAAGCCAATAACATACCCATAGCACTAATAAGTGAAACGCACTTACAGCCATCCACGAAATTTAAATGTCCGAACTACATAACGTACAGGACTGACAGGCTAAACCAGCGGGGTGGCGGAACAGCCATTCTAATACGTCAGGATTTGAAACACTCAGAAATTCTCCTTCCTCGCTTACAACATATGGAAGCTACAGCTATTCAACTCAACATTAATAAGGAATCCATAGTATTAATTTCGGTCTACAATCCGCCAGGAAAAATAATAGAACGTGACTTAGACCTCATTGGAACCGGGCACAAGGTAATACTTGCAGGCAATTTCAACGCCAAGCCCGTAACATGGTGCGCTATGCAGAATAACGCGGAGGGCAATCCATTTTAAATCATTATTACAATAATAATTACATAATTTCCCCTCCATCACAGCCTACGCATTTTCCAGACAGAAACCCTGCAGGGGCGGAAATACTTGACTTTGCCATCCTCAGTAACGTACTGTCACGTCACTCTGTACGCACCCTAGGCAGCCTCTCCACATCCGATCACAACCCCGTCTTATTGACCATACGTGGGCCAGTAGAACCTGACGAAATTAAACAAAATTTTATCTACCGGGAAGCGAACTGGGAACTTTTTCAAAATTACTTAGTAAACAATCTGAATACTCAGTGCCTAGAAGGGAACTGCTCAAAGAGCGAGATTGATGTAGCGGTTAAGCACCTTACAGACATCCTCAACAGAGCCACTCTCTATGCTGTACCGTTAAGAAGGAAAACTTTCAAATCAATGCAGATTGCAGCTTCCACTCGTGTACTCATTCAAAAGAGGAACAGGCTTCGGACGCAATGGCAAAGAACCCGTGATATTACTCTTCGCCCTCTCATTAATTCTTTAAAAGAGCAAATAGATTCGGCAATAAAAGAACAATTATCGAACACCTGGCAGAAAACTTTACAAGGGCTGGACACTAATAACATGAGAGACACCTGGCGGATAACTAAAAGTTTAACAAACACAAATTTTAACATCCCACCCCTTACCATTAATGGGAAAACTGTGACCGAAACCCAGGAAAAAGTAAACGTATTTGCCGATACCTTGGAACAAATTTTCACTACCAATTTGGATGCTGATCGTACTTTTACAGTTAGCACTGAACAGGTAGTGAATGACTTCCTTGCACAGCCACTCACAGACCGGATGAGGGCCACAAATCATTCAGAAATCGCTTGGATTGTCCGCCACCTCAAATCACGCAAAGCAGCAGGGCCTGACGGGATACAGAATATAATACTTCAGCATCTGCCGCGGTTTGTTTTCAAATTTATTGCAAAACTGTTTAATAGATCACTTGCCCTAAATTATTTTCCTACACAATGGAAAGAGGCAAAAATTATTATGCTTCCGAAACCAGGCAAAGACCATACGTCCCCACTAAATTATAGACCAATAAGCCTTCTAAATTCTTTAGGTAAACTTTTAGAGAAAATCATTCTAAAAAGACTAAACTTCGAACTTAGGAAGCTGCAAGCTATCAGAAATGACCAATACGGTTTTAAAAGAGGCCACTCCACAACACATGCGTTGTTAAGGAATGTGGAGCGCATTACGCACGGTTTCAACAATAACAAAGCTACAGTAACCTTATTCCTGGATATTGAACGAGCATTCGACAAGGTCTGGAACACCGGGATGATTGCTAAACTCATTTCGGCCAAAATTCCACCTCACTTCATTCATATAATACATAACTACCTCCAGAATCGATGCTTTTTTGTAATGCACAAAAACTATTATTCAAACCTACGCCCCATTCAGGCCGGAGTGCCTCAGGGCAGCTTACTTGGACCCACACTCTTCAATATTTATATTAATGACATTCCTTCAATTGAAAATGACTCCAACATAGCCATATCGGTCTATGCTGATGACACGAATATTAGTGTTCGGTCAGGCAGCATAGATATAGCAGTCAGAAAGTTAAACTCTGCCATACGCCTCTTAGAACCATGGTTCCGGAAGTGGAGAATACATATTAATGCAAAAAAGTGCACAATTACACTCTTTTCTAAACGACTGCGACATCAGGGCTGCAGTAAGCATCAAGTAAAGATTTTTAACAAAACCATATCTTGGACTAAGGAAACGAAGTATCTTGGTGTTACACTTGACTCAAAATTAACCTACCGTACCCACATATCCTGTATTTTGCGCAAAGCTAATTACAGACTCAGACAACTGTATCCTATATTAAATAAATCCTCCACAATTGACATTAATTTAGCGTTGGTAATTTATAAATCACTCCTCCGTTCCATATTGTCATATGCCTCCCCCGCGTGGGGCTATGCTGCCAACACTCACATAAATAAATTACAGACATTTCAAAATAAAGTCCTCAGGATAATAACAAAATTGCCGAGGGTAACACCAATTACAACCTTACATGAACAGACGGGAATGTCATCAATAAAAAGTCATTTCAAGAGGTTAGCGAGGACATTGTACCAGAAATCGGTAACCAGCGAAAACAGTCAGATTCAGGCACTAGGACACTACGATCCCACTGGTGATAAACATCTGCGTCCCTTATCCCTGCTTGCAAGATAATCAGCTCTAAGATCTCTTTACAGGTAACCGGATGATTGAAACTCCCCAAACGCCCAGTACGCCCGCGGCCACATCGACCAATCACCACACCTATGCTGGACAAGAAAAGAAGATGTGATTTAAAAAAAAACGAATTGTAATCATAAAATCCTGTCATTGGACGAGCAACAACCCTTTGCCCCTCCACAACAGTGATTTAAATTTATCAATACTTGAACAGTTGAAACTCTTTACAAATATGATACACAAATGTTTGGTGCTCATCCAAAGTATGCAAAGGAAAAAAAAAACTGTAGAAACACACATGTAAACTTTTTAAAATAAAGGAACAGGACACACAGGGTCTAATGTTAGGGTTCGCGTATTTAAGCCGGACTGCTGGCTAGAAGTCAGTTTGTATCCGGAAGGTCCTGAGACCGGTCAGCTCGACCAAGATTTTCCGTGGTTTTCCTCGGTACTAGAGCAAATTCTGAGTTGGTACCCAATTCCACGTTGCACTGCATGCCTCACATGCAGCCCTCCCATTGTTAACATCAAAATTTCGCCTTAATATAGCCCTCCCAACGTTAGCAAAACAAACACAAAAATCTGATCATATGCTCTATCTTTACCAGAAGGACAAGCGGGCACTGCCTGGGAACCTTCAAAATCGGAGATATAGTTTCTCCCCCCCCCAATGTAGTGTGTCTCACTACGACCACCATTTTTCTCTTCTCTCTCTCTCTGTTTTCACAATGAACAGAAGTTTGTCAGTTGTAAGGAAGGCAGTGAAATGTTAGGGAGCCTTTGAAGAGAAGACTTGGTCAGTGCAGTTAAAGAATTTCCACTGTAAGGAGCCGTTACCGGGAAAGGAGTAATGAAGACTGGAAAAGACTTAGCGTATGCAGTAGTGATTTTAAAGGAGTGAGTTAAGTCAGTCAGTCGAGTGGAGTCGGTTGATCGGTAAGAGAGTTGTGTTGCTTGTTGAGTTAGTGAGCTACAGGGTGAATCGTATAGAACCGACCCGATGAATTTGCTAATAATTCCGCAGGTGATGCATATAACCGCTCACAATTACGACATAATAATCCGTGAGCCGTGCTGAGTCGAATGGTGTGCGCATGATCCGGCAAGTGGCAGCCCTTATGCTGCAAAATCGAGGACAATGCCGAAACGTGTCTGCAGTGCGCAGGCGACAGTCATGGAGTACACTGTTGAACAGCGAGTGTTTCTAATGCCTACTTGAACACGGCGGGCACTTTCAACACCTGTTCTCATCACGGCACACAATCCAAGATAAGATATGTGGAAATTACTTTAATATCTGTATGGTATATTTTATATTGCCGGTCACGGTAGCCGAGCGGTCTAAGGCATGCACTGTCTTCGCTCGCTCGGAAGCCGGGATCGTGGGTTCGAATCCCACTCAGGGCATGGATGTTTGTGTGCGTTTTTCTGTGTTTGTCTACAGGTAGAGGCCTTGCGACGAGCTGATCACTCGCCCAGGGAGTCCTACCAAATGTGTAAGATCTAGTAAACCGAAGTGAAACGGAGAGTTTCATGGAGGTAGGCCTAGCCCCAAATTGGGGCTGTAGCGCCACAGAAAAGAAAATTATACTACACCTCATTTCGTCTGGCCGGTTCTATATGAATCACCCTGTAGTTAGATAACTTCTGGGTTTTATTTCTCAGCTGTTGCTGTTAGAAGGTGGTAGTTGAGGCCGGGGACATTTCAGGAACCCAGAGGTAGGGGAAAGTCCTTGGTTTGAAGCCTCTACCAGACAACGGCTAGTGAAGACTGTAACAGCCTGAGAAGACCTTGTATGTCCTATAGTGATCTGTGAAGTGTATAGAACAGTGAGAATATAATCCTTACTTGTAGATATGACTTGTAAGGGTTCAGTAAATCCGTTTACCAATCCAAACTCCGTCCATAGTCAAATTCTATCACGTGACAATATTTTGAAAACCTGCCGTGATATAGAACTATGCATTTTCTTTGTATGTGCTCAACATTAGTGAAGTCGGTATTCGTCAAAACGACAATACATTTAAAATAATAAATGAAAATATCTATAGTAACAATAAATAAAACTTGTACAAGAGGTGAAAATGATTTAGGGGCCAATCTGATTCGTTTTGTGCAGTTTTTTTTTGGGCTGGGTGGGGTATATTTTCTCGACATTTGGAATTATCATAATTAAAAGATATAGGTTTTCACAAAATGTCAATCACAGAAGAATGATACGATGTGACGAACTTTGTGACCATATGAGTTGGTCAAGTTTTTTTCTGTTACAGAAAATTGCTTAAAACATACGGATACATAAATAATACAATAAAAATTTATGCCAATGTTACGTGTTGACATTCATGAAAATATATGTCAAAGTACATTATAATATCACATATATTATTCTGTTCACTAGAATAACATATACTTAATAAATATTCATAAATTAGTTAACAATAATTAATTCATAAAATTTGGTTCTTTGGTAGCAGATTCCGAAGGTTCAACACTGCTAATACGAAAGCCAGTCATTGGACAGGATCCTAAGCCAGTTTAATCCACCTCCCGTCCTCACAAATCGCTTCCCTAAGATTCATTTTATTAATTGATTAACTCTCGCTGGCACGCATGAACAGAGACATACGTTGACGTACTCTTAACCTCGGCACTAGATGGAGGTGAGTGGTCAGCTTCACGCTTCGGCCGACTTATTCTGATAGCCACTGGGTAGGAGTCTGTGTTGGCTCCAGAGTCTGTATGAGCGCTGTAGAGAGGAGAATGTGGGTACTTCCGGGAATCGAACCCAGAACATTCGGTTATCTAGTATCCAGGCGAGTCTCCTTACCGACTGAGCTGACTCGGCTCCGAATCAGAGGGAACAGCGGCGGGTGGCCCTCACTAGCAAGCCAAATAAACAAACAAACAAACAAACTATATAACCAAGCAGACGCAGCTGAGTTCTTAAGACGCTAATAGTCCGTCAGAAATTCAACAAATTTCTAGCCTTTTATGGAACCCAGATGTTCATGACCGTGCTTACAAGAGCCGATATCTGGTCCCTATCCAAAGCGACGATCTCTCATCCTATTTTTTGGAGTCCATTATAATACCATCATCTCATCTATGCCTAGGTCATCCAATTGGTCTTTTTCTTATCAAACGTTTTGTGCACCCCTCTTCTCGCTCATGCGTGCTGCATGCCCTGCCCCTTCACACACTTTAACTTTTTCATTCTAGTAACATTAAGTTGGGAGTAGTTCATGATGCTCCTCATTATGTAGTTTTCTCCAGTCTCCCGTCACTTCATCTCTTTTCGGTCCGAATATTATCCCCAGTACCCTGTTCTCTATACACCCCCAGTCTGTGTTCGTCAATGTCAGAGACCAAGTATCACATCCATACATAACCACAGGCAAAATTATAGTTTTTTATGTTCCAATTTTTACGTTCTTAGACAACAGACGAGAAGACAAAACGTTCTGGACTGGATGGTAACAAAGCATTATCTGAGTTCAATCTCCTCGTAATTCCACTTGAATCAAATTTTGATATGTTACTGTCATTTCCAAATATATCAACTGTGCTACATTACACAGAGGGGGCACGTGGTAGCGTAGTTGGTTGAGGCACTATGCTACAAGCCTGAATTTCGCTGGTTCGATTCCCGATGAGGTCGTTGCATTTTTCAGTTGACCTATTCCCTCCAGCCGCACTGTGGCCCTGTGGTCGACTCAGCCTCTAACAGAAATGAGTACCAGGAATCTTCCTGGGGATAAAGGGCGGCCGATGCGTAAGGCTGACAAACTCACCGCCATCTGTGAGCCGAATTACTAGAAAATACGGGAGACTCGACGTCTCAAATCGCTATGGGCCTCCACGGCCTGTTACAGGGATAGCTTTACATATTTTTATTTTTATCGGTACTAGAACCCAGTACCTTTTCTACAGCCTCGTTACTGTTTGGTTCCCCTTCCCCCGGCTTTGCAAGCTAGGGTAAGGTTACGGTATTGTACTACTTACTATGAAAACATCTGCCGCATATAGCGTGGGATTATGAAACGATTAATGTGTTTATTTAGATCCATATTTTCAAATTTATTTTTATAATCGATTTGCTTAACGATGATGTGTTAGCAGAACTGATACATCCACTTTAAGAATTAAATGTAATGTTGTAACTCTTTTTCAGAAGAAATATTAACCTCACTGCTTTTGTTTTTATTGCTAGTGGGATGGGACTAAGTCCCTTGTACTGCGGCCACTTCTGGCCTATTGTACCAGCCGAAGATGACAGGTGAGGGTGATTGTGGAGCAATTGGTGGAATGAAGATTGGCAGGGAAGTAAACCTGCCCCAGCGCCACTTTGGCCACCACAAATCCCACTTGACCAGACCCGGGATAACCTCACTGCTTTACATAAACATGTCTCTATACCGTTTGACGAAAGCTACAGCTGGTTCCTCCAAAGCGCTGGTAAAGATCTACCAGACTTCACGTCGTCATACCAAAGAAGGCAACAATCCTCAAATATAAAAATTTGGGTGAGCCTCGGAGATGCTCTGGAAGCTGTAAAGAAGAGTAAAACTAATTGCCCCTGAAGAGGATCGAATTCCGGATCATTGTTCTTCAGGCCCCTAGCCTATTCACTCTACTGCCTGAGTTATTCCGGCACTGGGCTTATATATATATTTTTTCAAACAGACTGTACATTCTTATATTTTGGTATGAATGTAAGCCTGCTTAACACAGAGTAACCTCTCTCTGCGAGCTGCTGTGGGCTTTTAACCAAAAACAAACAAACCAAGTAATTACGACTGCGCTAGCCAAGCTTATAAGTAGTACTTAGCCCCGCTTATGAGTCATATTTAAACACTCAGCAACAGTTAAATATTTTCCTATTCCTGAGTCTTATTATTTGAAGGGCCGTAGCTATAAAAATGAAGAAAAATAGAATTCCACTTCACTACATAAACTAGTTCACGCATCCACTTCATACCCAGGTTCGGGCTCCATACGAGTGCAATGGAATAACAACATTCTAACAGTACTACAAATTAAAAATCATATATTTCTTGTGAAATTATGGGTCGTTGCAAAAATTCCAGGAAATGAGCTTTGATATTTCAAATAAATTTCCAAATCTTCGATGCAATTTATATGGCTGCAAGGGAGGGAGATTATTTAAGCATTTATTGAACGAAATTCTTTTAAACAACTTATGAAAACACAGTCCGTACACTCACAGGTAAAACATCACGTCTCCACTACAGAGCCCAACCGGTTAATGCTGTTTAGGGAAACAGTCGCTGTTTATTGTGAGAACCATGCGGAACACGCAAATACACTGTGTGGGGGCAGAATGCAGAGTTCAGCCCGTACCTCACAGGAAACACATTACGTCACCACTACAAAGCCCAACTGGTTAATGCTGTTTAAGGAAACAGTCGCTGTTTATTGTGAGAACCATACGGAACACATAAATACATTGTGTGGGCAGAATGTAGAGTTCAGTTCGTACCTCACAGGAAACATATTACGTCTCTGCTATAAAGCCCAACTGGTTAATGCTGTTTAGGGAAACAGTCGCTGTTTATTGTGAGAACCATACGGAACACATAAATACATTGTGTGGGCAGAATGTAGAGTTCAGTTCGTACCTCACAGGAAACATATTACGTCTCTGCTATAAAGCCCAACTGGTTAATGCTGTTTAGGGAAACAGTCGCTGTTTATTGTGAGAACCATACGGAACACATAAATACATTGTGTGGGCAGAATGTAGAGTTCAGTTCGTACCTCACAGGAAACATATTACGTCTCTGCTATAAAGCCCAACTGGTTAATGCTGTTTAGGGAAACAGTCGCTGTTTATTGTGAGAACCATACGGAACACATAAATACATTGTGTGGGCAGAATGTAGAGTTCAGTTCGTACCTCACAGGAAACATATTACGTCTCTGCTATAAAGCCCAACTGGTTAATGCTGTTTAGGGAAACAGTCGCTGTTTATTGTGAGAACCATACGGAACACATAAATACATTGTGTGGGCAGAATGTAGAGTTCAGTTCGTACCTCACAGGAAACATATTACGTCTCTGCTATAAAGCCCAACTGGTTAATGCTGTTTAGGGAAACAGTCGCTGTTTATTGTGAGAACCATACGGAACACATAAATACATTGTGTGGGCAGAATGTAGAGTTCAGTTCGTACCTCACAGGAAACATATTACGTCTCTGCTATAAAGCCCAACTGGTTAATGCTGTTTAGGGAAACAGTCGCTGTTTATTGTGAGAACCATACGGAACACATAAATACATTGTGTGGGCAGAATGTAGAGTTCAGTTCGTACCTCACAGGAAACATATTACGTCTCTGCTATAAAGCCCAACTGGTTAATGCTGTTTAGGGAAACAGTCGCTGTTTATTGTGAGAACCATACGGAACACATAAATACATTGTGTGGGCAGAATGTAGAGTTCAGTTCGTACCTCACAGGAAACATATTACGTCTCTGCTATAAAGCCCAACTGGTTAATGCTGTTTAGGGAAACAGTCGCTGTTTATTGTGAGAACCATACGGAACACATAAATACATTGTGTGGGCAGAATGTAGAGTTCAGTTCGTACCTCACAGGAAACATATTACGTCTCTGCTATAAAGCCCAACTGGTTAATGCTGTTTAGGGAAACAGTCGCTGTTTATTGTGAGAACCATACGGAACACATAAATACATTGTGTGGGCAGAATGTAGAGTTCAGTTCGTACCTCACAGGAAACATATTACGTCTCTGCTATAAAGCCCAACTGGTTAATGCTGTTTAGGGAAACAGTCGCTGTTTATTGTGAGAACCATACGGAACACATAAATACATTGTGTGGGCAGAATGTAGAGTTCAGTTCGTACCTCACAGGAAACATATTACGTCTCTGCTATAAAGCCCAACTGGTTAATGCTGTTTAGGGAAACAGTCGCTGTTTATTGTGAGAACCATACGGAACACATAAATACATTGTGTGGGCAGAATGTAGAGTTCAGTTCGTACCTCACAGGAAACATATTACGTCTCTGCTATAAAGCCCAACTGGTTAATGCTGTTTAGGGAAACAGTCGCTGTTTATTGTGAGAACCATACGGAACACATAAATACATTGTGTGGGCAGAATGTAGAGTTCAGTTCGTACCTCACAGGAAACATATTACGTCTCTGCTATAAAGCCCAACTGGTTAATGCTGTTTAGGGAAACAGTCGCTGTTTACTGTGAGAACCATATGGAAAAGATAACTGCATTGTGTGTGGACAGAATGCAAATCTTTATTGTGTTAAATCTGGTGGCATACATAGTATCCACTGGGTTTTAAATGTACGGCTAAGCACCACCAAGCGCAAGTTTGAGAGATGTCGAAGCTCCCACATTTTCTATACCAGTGTTCCGCAACCGGTGTGCCGTCACAAGGTGAAAGGTGTGACTCGAACTTTTACCTATTGTAAGAAATTAATTGTCGAATTTTATTCGATTTATTTTATCCCAGTTACCGTGCTTCATATGCTTTTATTTTGTTCTCAACCACTGCACTGATTAAATAAGATGATGCTTGTTTATTCTTTATTACATGCTGTGATTTTTATGTACAGTAATGTTGTATTCTAAGAAATTAAACGTAAATTATTTACTCAGATTTGTTGTTATATTATAGTTTTCATTAATGATTTATTTTTATTTCTCTCGCTTCTACGCGACTTCTTTGATATACTTGCCGCATGTTCTGTGTACGTGCTTTTCCTTAAAACCGCAGGGATTAGCAAGGGTCTCCCTGTTTTTTTTAACGCTGTTTTTTATTTGTCCCTGTTTGTTAGAAGTTAGAACTTCTTCATGTTTATGATGCACCCACCGATTGTTGGACTTCATTTAAAATTATAAATATTTCAAAAATAAGTCGGTATAGTGTCACTTCTTCCGTTTGAAGAGTAGAGATCCCGCGTCTTACAATTGTTTCAGTTCTATCGCACTTGTGCTCTGAAGTACACGTAGTTCGAAATTTCTGGTTGCTAGTTAGTCTTGCTATTTTCTATTAGTATTAGACTTCTTTATTTTTTCAAGCTGGATAAATTCCTTATACGGAGTGTTTCGTCCACGAGTGCAAGTAGTGAAAGTATTGAGCCCGAAAAAAGAACAAAAATTAGTACCCCGGCAGTATAGTGATAATTACTTATCTTACGGGTATTTTTGGTGTGGTGATAAAACGTGCCCAATCCCCCAATCCCCAATGTATCATTTGTGGTGAAATCTCAGTAATGCTGGTATGGTTTTCAGTAAATTGAAGCGACATTTGTCAACAAAACATTCTTCTCTCTCAAGCAAAGGTGTCAGTTATTTTCGTCGCTTGTTGGAACAAAACAGAAAACCAAGAACGTTAATGACTGCGACAGTACGTGTGTCAGAAAAAGTACAGGAAGCAAGTTATAAGGTAGCCGAAATTATCGTAAAGGCCAAAAAACCACACACAATAGCTGAAACGTTGTTAATGCCTGCTTGTAAAAAGATGGTGAAAATAGTCCTGGGTTCAGAAGCTGCTAGTGAAATTTCAACAATTCCTCTCTCTGCTGACACAATCAGTTGCCGAGTTATTGACATGTCCAGTGACATTGAAGCCATTATGGAGGAGAAAATCAACAGCAGTCAGAAGTTCTCGCTTCAGATCGACGAGTCCACCGATATCAGCGGCCACGCACAACTTCTTGCTTACATTCGATACATCGATGGAGATGTAATTGCAACAAATTTCTTTTTTTGCAAAGAATTTCCCGAGCGAGCCATCGGTGTCACTAATGAATATGTGTTACATAATGAATTAAAATGGAAGGATTGCGTTAGTGTTTGTTCAGACGGGGCCGCTTCTATGACAGGCCGTGTTAAAGCATTTGTTGCTAAAGTACGCAAAGTAAATCATTGTCTCATTCACCGGAAGTCATTGTTGCTAAGTCTTTGCCATCTTCTCTGAAAGTTGTGCTGGACAAAGTAGTAAAAGTCGTGAACCTCATCAAATCGCGGCCCCTAAATTCGCGACTTGTTTCCGTTTTGTGTCAGGCAATGGAATCAGAACACACTACACTCCTACTACATACAGAAGTACGGTGGTTATCGCGAGGGAAAGTGTTAACGCGAATATTTGAACTTAATGAGGAGGTACGTGCAGTTCTGGCTTTTGAGGGGCATGAGTACGCGGATTTATTTGCAGATGATGAATGGGTATGTAAGTTGGCATATCTTTCCGATATTTTCGTACACTTGAATTAGCTGAACAGAAAGATGCAAAGTAGGAACGAAAATATTCTAACTAAATATTCTAATACGGCTAAGATACAAGGAATTGTAAATAAGCTGAATTTGTGGATACAGAGGATTACAGATGGGTCGTTTGAGATGTCCCCGAATGTATGGCCACTTGCTGACGGCAATAAAGTGGTAATGGACACAATTAAAGAACATTTAGAAATGCTGCAGCAGAAATTCAATAAGTATTTTGGAGAGAATGTACAAGATTTCGACTGGGTTCGTGATCCATTCGTTGCGAATTCAGAACATCTTCCGATTAATATGCAAGAGGAACTCGCAGATTTAAAAGCAGACAGAACATTGAAATAAAACTTCTCGAAGTGCCTTTGGATACGTTTTGGTTGGCAATGAGGAGTGAATACCCGGCTATCTGCGAGATGGCAGTTAATGTGTTATTGCTATTTTCAACTACATATTTGTGTGAACTGAGCTTTTCGACGTTAACTGAAATTAAGACATCAAAGAAGGAGAGGCTCAAATCCATCGATGAAGAAATGAGACTTGCATTGCCAACGATTCCACCACGGATCAGTCGCCTGTATGCAGCTAAGCAGGTTTGAGTAGAATTATTTACTTTAATAGCAATAGAAGTGTATTTTCTACACTCTGCAGTGAATTAAAGTTCATTAATTGTTAATAAACGCATAAGTCGTTTTCTGTTTAATGATGATAAAATAACAATATAATAATATTATAGTAATAAGTTGATCACGTTACGTATTTATATTAATTGTCTGATATCATGCGTTTTTGAGGGGAATAACATTTTGGTGTGCCGTGTTGAGTCATGGACACTTCATGGTGTTCCGCGAGTAGAAAAAGGTCGTGGAACACTTGCGGGTGGTAAACGTAGTAACCACTGGGTTTTAAATGTACGACTAAGTACCACCAAGCCCAAGTTTGTGAGATGTCGAGGCTCCCACATTTTCTAGACAGTCGACTCACAGATGGCGGTGTTGTCAGCCTCACGTATGAATTAATCCATGAAGATTCCTGATATTCTTTTCTGTTAGTGGTCCCATACACGTACGAGTCGGACTCGCGAGCCAGACTCGTACGTGTATGGGCCCCTTTAGAGGTTGAGCCGACCACAGGGTCATATGGCTAGAAAAATTAGGTCCGGCGTGTAATATAATGCCTCAACGAACTACGCTACCTAGGAAAGTATGACACGGTATAGTCCGTTGAAAGCCAACGGACGTTTCAGAGGAACATGTTACGTCCATTTTCTGGGCTGAAGAGTAATCCAAGCAAGAAACGTGCGTGAAGCAAGCAGCAAAGACAGGCTAGGACCTGACTCTAGTAGAGACATAATTGTAAAGGTGCGTCCACATTACTCGTGCTCGTGCTCGTTTCACTCCCTATGCTCGCGAGTAATGTGGACGCTATAACAAGTCACGAGACAAGCAAATTTTTAATTTTTAATTTAAAAACTATAGCCAATAAATTAAAATACGGCTACAGCCTATACACACTACGAGTAAATATACGGATCCTCACGCGCCGAAGCCTGGCGAGCGACTGAAGTAGTGTGGACGAAGATTTACGAGCACAAGTAAAAGCCAGACTAGTCTCCCGACGAGCACAAGCCTGGCGAGCTCGAGTACGAGTAATGTGGACGCGCATTTAGAATGCACAACTTGGAAAGCTGGCAGTTTTTTTTTCGCTAGATTGAGATAAACGTTTTTGGGACAGAACGAAAATTGGATGCGACAGGCTATAGAAGGGAAGTAAGATAAGAGAGGAAGAGAGAATAAAGCAGAGTGGAGACGGTAGCAAATACGGAAGAGCGAACTTAAACATTTGGAGAGATTTGAAAGATATTAACAAATCCTAACCTCCTTAATCTCTGCTGCTGATCGTGCCGCTAATTCGTCTGGGCTTACGCGCAAGACAAAAGCGAGTTAACTTTTGCTCCATAAACTTTTATAATTAATCTCATATTCCAAATCCGGTTTGGGAACAGATCCTACGGTACCCAAATGTACGTATCGGAGTTTACCGCGCTTTGTTCGCAAAAGCAATTACGAAAGTTGGGCCTGAGTAGCGAAAGGTAGGGATATTTCAGCCTGTCGCCTGCATCTTGTTTTTTATAAACAAAACACAGCGATGTTGCGTTTCTTTGTTTTGTGTCATTGATAACCCTCCCCCCAAAAAAGCCTTCTCCTCATTACTGAAAACTTTACTACATTAGGTCAGTACATCAGTGAAATAATGACAGGTGTGACACTATAAGCTTCACGTTTAAGTTCGAACTGTCAACATATTTGCGTGACCTTAGCCACAGGAACCTCACTTATCGCAAATGAGGATCGATAATCGATAGCAAAATTTCTATAGTTTAATAATTTGATAGTTTATAAACTAAATAATATAGCAACAAGTATTTCTTGAAAGTACAACAGATTATTAACGCCATCGAGTGTGACTGATAAAAGTTGTGTTTTTTAATCTTTCATCCTTTACATGTTTCAGTGAGAGTGACCATCTTCAGAAGGACATCAACGTACTACTACACTACTATTACAATGCCATAAATAAAAACAATATTATCCTTTTACAACTACTTTGATGTGCATGAATTTGTTAAAATATTTATAAACTAATAAAATGAGGTTGTTTACCAGTGTGGTCTAAAAAACTTTGTTAAACTCTAGACCCAATTTGGTTCGTGTCCTTCATACTGCCTCTCTTTAAAGGAAGTTGAGTGTTTGCCGCGTCATGGTTCCGCTGTTTGACGAATAGAACTCTTAGTGTGTCCACTTGTTCGGGCCGCGCTAACCTAACCTTCATACTGCCTCTCCTTAAAGGAAGTTGAGTGTTTGCCGCGTCATGGTTCCGCTGTTTGACGAATAGAACTCTTAGTGTGTCCACTTGTCCGGGCCGCGCTAACCTAACCTTCATACTGCCTCTCTTTAAAGGAAGTTGAGTGTTTGCCGCGTCATGGTTCCGCTGTTTGACGAATAGAACTCTTAGTGTGTCCACTTGTTCGGGCCGCGCTAACCTAACCTTCATACTGCCTCTCCTTAAAGGAAGTTGAGTGTTTGCCGCGTCATGGTTCCGCTGTTTGACGAATAGAACTCTTAGTGTGTCCACTTGTCCGGGCCGCGCTAACCTAACCTTCATACTGCCTCTCTTTAAAGGAAGTTGAGTGTTTGCCGCGTCATGGTTCCGCTGTTTGACGAATAGAACTCTTAGTGTGTCCACTTGTTCGGGCCGCGCTAACCTAACCTTCATACTGCCTCTCCTTAAAGGAAGTTGAGTGTTTGCCGCGTCATGGTTCCGCTGTTTGACGAATAGAACTCTTAGTGTGTCCACTTGTCCGGGCCGCGCTAACCTAACCTTCATACTGCCTCTCTCTAAAGAAGATGAGTCTCTGCCGAGTCATGGTTCCGCTGTTTGACGAATAGAACTCTTAGTGTGTCCACTTGTCCGGGCCGCGCTAACCTAACCTTCATACTGCCTCTCTTTAAAGGAAGTTGAGTGTTTGCCGCGTCATGGTTCCGCTGTTTGACGAATAGAACTCTTAGTGTGTCCACTTGTTCGGGCCGCGCTAACCTAACCTTCATACTGCCTCTCCTTAAAGGAAGTTGAGTGTTTGCCGCGTCATGGTTCCGCTGTTTGACGAATAGAACTCTTAGTGTGTCCACTTGTCCGGGCCGCGCTAACCTAACCTTCATACTGCCTCTCTCTAAAGAAGATGAGTCTCTGCCGAGTCATGGTTCCGCTGTTTGACGAATAGAACTCTTAGTGTGTCCACTTGTCCGGGCCGCGCTAACCTAACCTTCATACTGCCTCTCTCTAAAGAAGATGAGTCTCTGCCGAGTCATGGTTCCGCTGTTTGACGAATAGAACTCTTAGTGTGTCCACTTGTCCGGGCCGCGCTAACCTAACCTTCATACTGCCTCTCTTTAAAGGAAGTTGAGTGTTTGCCGCGCCGTGGTTCCGCTGTCTGACGAATAGGACTCTTAGTGTGTCCACTTGTCCGGGCCGCGCTAACCTCACCTTCATACTGCTTCTCTTTAAAGGAAGATGAGTCTCTGCCGCGCCGTGGTTCCGTTGTCTGACGAATAGGACTCTTAGTGTGTCCACTTGTTCGGGCCGCGCTAACCTAACCTTCATACTGCCTCTCTCTAAAGGAAGTTGAGTCTCTGCCGTGCCGTGGTTCCGCTGTCTGACGAATAGGACTCTTAGTGTGTCCACTTGTTCGGGCCGCGCTAACCTAACCTTCATACTGCCTCTCTTTAACGGAAGATGAGTCTCTGCCGCGCCGTGGTTCCGCTGTCTCATGAATAGGACTCGTTTAGTGTTCTTGTCCACTTGTTCGGGCCGCGCAGTATTGTTAAAATAATTTATAAATGTTTTAATGAATTCAGGCACATCGTAGTAATCGTTAGCGAATGGCCACACCATAGCTCAAACTGTTAGTCACTGGCTTCCCACCGCGGCGGCCCGGGTTCGATCCCGGGTCTCGTCAAGCGGGATTTGTGGTAGACAAAGTGACGCTGGGGCAGGTTTTTATCCAAGTACTTCGGTTGCTCCTGCCCATCTTCATTCCACCAATTGCTCCACAATCACCCTAACCTATCATCTGGGGCTGAAACAATAGGCCAGAAGTGGCCGCAGTACAAGGGACTTAGTCCCACCCCACTAACATTAAAAATCGTTACAGGATAATTTTATATATATATATGACATTGTAATTGTAATTTCTGTATGTATTGATAATGTCATTCTGAAGATGATCGCTTCGACCGAAACATGTGAAGGATGCACGATTAAAAACACAATATTTATCGATCACACTGGACTGCGTTAATAATCATTTATATTATTGCTAGTGTGACGGACCAGGATGAACCAAATCAAATATTTCGTGAAACATAGAGAGCAATATTCTGAGAAACCAGAAGAGAGAGGAACGCCCCATCTGCGCGTTCAGTATCGAAGAGTAAAGCAAGGAGACCACCGGAAGACAGTACGGTAGCGAGTCGACACAATGAAGTTTCAAATCTAACATTCCGGTACGTGTATTGAAATGCAGAATTCTCGTTGTGTGCGTTATCCTACTCTCATGAAATCCAACAATTAACAGCTGTGTGGTCACGGAGGTTTTATGTGGTTTCTCATAAACGATTAACAATGAAGTGATGACTGGTTACGTGATAATTGCTACCGGTGAAAGCCTCATCATGAACAGGACGTTCAGTGACGTACAACATTGTTTACATATGAAGTGCCATCTGATGGCAGTTTTTGAAACTAACCGAAGCGCGCTGTGGGTGTATTGACAAAGCATACATCGAGTTACGGCAGAAAATGCAACATTTACGGGGACACGCTTCGAAAAGGAACGTTTAGCCCTTTCAAGCATGAGGCAACATAAAATAATAAGTAGGAATGCAATCCTTACTTCACAGGGAACACAATTATCTTAGAAGACTCAATCCGTTAGCGCTATCTAGGGAAATAATCGCTGTTTACCGTGACAATCATATTATGTTGGAAAAATTCAGGGGTCTTAACTGTTGCAGAAACTGGTACATACAGTTGTCATTATGCTTTAAATTTAACCTGAACCGAGAATCAAGAACTGTGGACTTCAATAAGTCCTTAACTTTGTTTGATTATTTATTTAGACATTATTAACAAGTAAAAGGAAAAGGCAAAACTATTCCTGTAACTGACCGTGGAGGCCCATAGGGTTGAGAGACCTCGAGGCTCCCACATTTTCTCTAGACAATCAGCTCACAGATGGCGGTGAGTTTGTCAGCCTTATGTGCCGGCCGCCCTTTACCCCCAGGAAGATTCCTGGTACTCATTTCTGTTAAGGTGGGAATACACGAGCGCGCCGCGGCTGTAACGCGGCATTACAAGTGTTGCGCGGAGTGATTTGGTGCACCTCGAACAAGCGACGCGCACGCAACGAACCATCTGAATGGGGCGCACAAGCCGCGAGCACCTCAGTTCCATTCTGTCTTCGCCGTCCACACGACCATGGAAGACGAGGAAGCGTCACTTTTTTTTTGTTCTTTTTATAAAAATCATTTTCTCCGGGATTTCACAGTACAGGGAATGATTTGTATGCCTCTATGAGCCCCAAAATATCTTCTTCTGACCACTCCATGTTTGAGGCATGCGCGCTTCACGAGACAAACGGCAACCGAACCCGACCACACTGCGGCAACGAATCCCTTTGTGTTCATCAGAAAAACCGACTGGAACAGGATCGCTGCGCGGCATTTGAGGCGTGCACTGCGCGTGTTCAAAGTCACGTACACACGAGCGAATAAGTCGCGAATCCCGTTCGATCTATGTTGTATTACAGCAGCGGCGCGCTCGTGTATTCCCACCTTTAGAGGCTGAGTTATCTCCGGGACCATAGTGAGGCTGGAAGGATTAAGTCAATTGAAAAAATCCACCTCATCCTAAGTCGAACCCGTGACCTTCCTGCTTGTAGCATGTCGCCTCAACCAACTAAGCTACCTCGTGCCCCATCATAATTAGAATAATCTTGAAAGTACCTACCTACCTACCTACCTACCTACCTACCTACCTACCTACCTACCTACCTACCTACCTACCTACCTACCACTCGACGCTACAGCCCTGGGTGAGCATTGGCCTCCTCTACACCCAGTCCCCACTGCTCTGATCTTGAAAGTATTACAATTATTTGTAGTTAGAACTAGTGAAGACCCAATAAACTGATTCGCCAATCCAAACCCTAGTCTTAGTCACTGTGACACGTGAGAGCATGAATAACCTGCCTTAAAGTAACAAAAAAGACCTTATTTCGCCAACACAGTATTTCGTGTGATCCTTAACATAAAGAGCAGCATTAAGCCGCTGTTGTCCGTAATGGAGAGGGATTTTAATATTATTTGGTTCAATTTCACAATCCCACTCTGTGTTTTCCGACTCTTCGCAGTCGAAGGTTCATTCATTATGTCTGACTCCAAATGGGGACATTTATAATTATCTGAGTGGGTGGGGAAGGGGCCACGCTTTATTGCGTCAGACCCCTCAGATTATCGCTTCGTATTTCAGTCCACATGGCAACTGCAAATGTCACCGAGAACTTGGGCTAATGTTCGCTCAATTCCAATCACTCGTTCCCACGTATTCGCGTAGTGTATCCACGTCCGGTATTGGCTTCCATTCGAAGAACAACAGAGCATCAATTCAAGAGCAAGTATCCGTGGCCGGCAGCTGACATTCAGCTCTGGTCATTGCGACATTTTAAATTACATCTACTAGATGATCCGTGATAACTCGGTCGGTAAAGCGACAGGCTATGTGCTCGACGCTCGGGCCCATCCAGATTCCTATACAATCGCTACCGGAGTTAAAGAGGCAGGGGCTTGAAGCTGATCACTCAATCTAGAGCCGAAGTCAACAGTTATGGCGCTATATCTCCACTCCCTCACAAGTCTTCATGGCGTGGTGCTTTATCAATTAGCCACGGGAACAATTTTACCTTATTCCACAAACCGGGCCACGCAATATCCAGGGTAGGAAACCTTACGGAAGGAAATGCCTTTGTAACTGTAAGAATTACCCACCGGCGTTTGAATAACTGAAGTGTCTTTAAAATGGTATCTGGTAACTTTCTAATGATGATGTTACTGTCTACGTCACTGACTGACGAACACTCGTCGCCAGAATGGAGCACACTCAACAGCCATTTTGGTTTGCCCAGTTACTTTCCAAAATGCGCGGGCTAGAGAACGTTGGAGAGGTTCAATGGCACTGCGCAGGTGGTCTTCGTTTAGTTGTATTGGAGAGCCTCACAGTGGTGACTATAATGAGCACTATTTTGTCAGTGTGACACCGTGTAGTCTGGTAAAATTTACTGACATTTTGGAATGAACCTATTTCCTTCATGTTTAGGGTCAAAGGGTAGGCAAAAAGTTTGTGATTTGTGCCGGACTAGACGGAGTCACATCCCCCAGAATGTCGAGGCCTCACATTCAGGATTTCCTCGGCCCCAATTCAGCACCAGATTCTGAAACAGTGTCTGAAATACGGCCCCAGACTCTTCCGTCCACGACAGTATTCAGTAACATGTGACGCTACAGACTCAGTGACTTACAGCAAATACTCGTAGGTTGCGAGAGTAAATGAATGTCTCCATCCTCTCTCTACTAAAACTCCATGAATGCTTATGACATCCGGCGCGATGGAAAGAAATTCATTTCCTTAAGATCACTAAATTAAACACACATTTCGTTTATATACCTAAGGGGACATTTGTGTGTGTGCACGTGTATACATGCTCCTGTGTGTGTCTACGTGCGGTTGTTGTGTGTATATGTGTGTGTGTATGTACGTGTGCATGTTTATGTCTGCTTGTGTGCACCTGCGCCTGTGTGTGTCTGTACGTGTGTCTACGTGCGGTTGTTGTGTGTATATGTGTGTGTATGTACGTGTGCATGTGTATGTCTGCTTGTGTGCACCTGCGCCTGTGTGTGTCTGTACGTGTGTCTACGTGCAGTTGCTGTGTGTATATGTGTGTGTATGTACGTGTGCATGTGTATGTCTGCTTGTGTGCACCTGCGCCTGTGTGTGTCTGTACGTGTGTCTACGTGCGGTTGCTGTGTGTATATGTGTGTGTGTGTGTGTGTGTGTGCGCGCGCGCGCAAGTGTATTTGCTGTGTGAAACCTGGTCTCTAAAACTAAGGGAGAAAACAGAGATGGGTTCTTTGAGAAGAGGGTTCTGACGACAATATTTGGTCCTAAGAGGAAGGAAGTAGAAAAGACAGCAAATAGAACTACATAAAGAGGAGCTTCATAACTTGAATTTCTCGATAGATATTTTAGGGTGATCAAATTAAGTACGAAGAGCTTGAAATGGCATGTAGATCAAATTGGAGAAATCAGAATTAAATACAAGGTGTCGGTAGGAAAACGCCAAATGAAAAAAATACTTTGAAGGCATAGGCATACATGGGAGAACAATGGATGTTTAAGAATTCGATGAGTTGAAGCTGTTCTGAACAGTGTCCAGCGGTCGGCCGTTCTAGATGTGTAAATGAATATTCGGGTTTCATAAAATGCAAAAAATTTCTTCAGTAGCTGCGCGACTATTAGCTTCTCAATAGGCTCTACTCCATGGAGTCAGTTAACTAAATCTACTCTGCAATAACAACATTGGCACGCAGACACAGAAACGTGTCTCTCAGTGTTACATGCTGTGAATCTGACGAACGCGGCTGCACAATGCAATGACCGAGAGGAAGCTTCCCCACGCCTCCCTGCTCCCTCATTTCCTTAAAAGTTCCCACTATACTCGCGTTCGTTTTGTTGGGGTGAAGCAAATGTTTAATGGCGATTTTAATCTTGAGGGATGGGTTTCGATGCCATCTTCATGAGTTGCTACACAAGATGGGCACAGAGATAAACTCAGCAGTGGCACGAATATGCAGACTGTATTACCTGCGTCTTCAGGGATAAAATGACTAAACATACAGGGTGTTGCTATTTGAAATTTATTAACATTTTTCCTCTCCTTAACATCACATTATGATTGTTTCAAAATATAGGTTTTCAAGTTTTTTTAGGGCTACAGTATCTATTTGGGGGGGGGGTTATCGAAGAGTTACAAAAATACGTCTACCAACTACGCCATATCTGTCTGTATGTAACAATCGGAAGTCACTGAAGGGATTTCTGTGGAATTCAATACTGAACAGTTATACTAAAAAAAGTCTACACAGCCCGATTTTGATTAAAACCGGAGAGAAATTCAGGAAATTTTGCAAGAATCTCGAATGTTAACTCGGTAAATATTTACAGGAGCGAAGAATGTTTCGAGCAAAATCTATAGAGGAAAGTTAGACACAAATTTGAATTCCGTAAGCTTTTTGCGCAAGTCGTACGGTTCTCGATGTAATTAAGCAAACGCGAACGAACGCACCGGCATTGCTACACTGCGCGTGCGTGCCGTGTCGGTCGATCACGTGACACATGCATTACCGATAGATTAAGGGGCCATAGTAAATGAGCTGGATGAAAACAAATTTGTGTACGAGTATTTTCGAAACGGTTACAGATACAAACATGAAACTACAGTACTTCCGGACAGAAAGGAAACTCATATATCGATTTTACATATTATCCGCTAGTGGCTCTCCAATCACTAGCAAAGTAAAATGGCGTCTCTAGTACGAAAGGGTGGGACGAGTGGTACTCATTATTTTGCCTCCTCCGTCCCCCCACCTCAATCCACATGATTTTTACTTATATGAATACACGAGAGACCAGATATTACCAACACCCGACTTCACACTCTCTTCGAGAGCAAATTTAACAGGTCGTCGCCAGCGTCGACAAGTCACAGTTGCAGCGTACATAAGAAGACGTCTGCGAAGTAAATAAGGGGCATGCGGCACCTCTACATAAACTTTAGAATTTCGTTACTGTCCTGAACTTGTTTAATGCTTGTATCTATAGTCGTGTTTAAAATACACTAATGTGTTATCAGCCATTTCATTTACAATAGTCTGTTCTACTTTCCCATTGGCGAGAAATTAAAATTTACTACTACTACTACTACTACTACTACTACTACTACTACTACTACTACTACTACTACTACTACTACTACTACTACTGTTGCTGTCGCTACGACTGCCACCATTACCACCACTATCACTACTACCACTAATAGTAATAATAATAATAATAATAATAATAATGTTTTATTGCATTTGAGGTTCTCACAGCAGCAAGTGTTGTGATATGACGCCTGAAGGCCTGAATAGTGGAGTCAGAGGAGACGTTAATTGCTAGACAACGTCTCGGTAAAACACGATCCGATAGCAACGATGGAGGTATAGTTGGAAACAATGTTATCTATTCGGCATGCAAAGTGGTTATAAAGATAGACGAGATCTGAAGTCTTGTAGTGCTGTGTGCAGTTGAGCTCTGCTAAGGAGGCTGAGAAGAGATGGCGATCCATTTCAGTTGAAGGAATGGCTGGCACGCACTTCTGAACGAGAGTCGGCGAAGGAAGGACCTGAGAGCGCGAAGCTGAAGAAGTACTACGCTTAGAAGCCGTTGCCAGGGAACGGCTGGTTAAGACATAGCAGGATGGAAAACGCTTAGCGGGTGCTGTGGAGAATAGCGGTAGCGCTCTAATTACGTGTAGTTCCGAGTGATGTGTAAGTGGTTAATAAATCCGGTATCCAATCCATAGCCACACACACATAAATCGTGACAGTATGAATAATTCGGCCTTCTTCGACGTGACGCCGTGTAGTCTAGTTAAAACTCATTGACGTTTCAGGAATAGGAACTCAATTTCCAGTCAGGCAAGGCAACCAAAAAGACGCACGCGACAGGCACTGCGTTTTGTCTCACATTACTGTGGTGAACTGATGTTTATTTTGCTGAGTGGCATGCTCTCCCGGCCCTGACAATTAACGTTTTATTGGAAGCTTCCAGCACTTCTTGCGAGAGCACAGTGCCGAGGTATCATGTTATTCAGAACGCCCACGTGACGGTACGGAGACACATTTCGGGCGAGAGAAAGAGTGGAGGCCTTGCAGGACAATAGGAGAGGCAATTCTCACTGAGCACTGCTCCGGTCAGTGTCTTCACATCGGATATCGCCTCTCCCACTGGTCAACAGGCGTTTAGGAATACCAAATATATTAACTTGTAATTATATATTACAACGTAGCGTGTAAAGCCGTTAATATGCAACGATAGAGAGATATACAAATACGCCTTTTATAGGCAACGGCTCGTAAACACGTTCCTGCACGAACGCAACAATTGTACAGCAACAGAGGAACGGTGTTTTCTATGTGGTCCGTGCCGAGATATAACTATGATGTTTTGGGGAAACTAGGTAGTTTCAAGAGTTCTCAGTTGAAAGTCCGGGTGTGAAGAGAAGAGTTTATGTGTGCGTAATTTGGTGAGAATATTCCTGTGTTAATATCCGTTGCCAGGAAACGACTAGTGAAGATTATAATAAACTGAGGACACTAGTCTGTGCGTCAGTGATCTGTAAAGTGTAGTCTAGAGTCGTGAGTGTATAAGCGTTCAATAAATTGTGTTACGAATTCAAACCTCGTCTATAGTTACTCATAAACGTGACAGTATTGTTTATAAGAAATTCAATATTTAAAAAGCTAAATTTGAGATCTTCCGAGATTGCTTAGAAAGTTATCACGTACTTTAACTTGAGTTATCCTAATTTTTCCTAGGCTTGTGGGGTGTGTGCAAAATTCGCAAAGCAGACACGTGGAAATGCTTGTCTTTGATTTAACCAGGCGCTGTCCTTGCTGTTTTCCTTCACACGTTACACATTAGTTTCAAGAAAATCGACATATCTTAACTCTGTCCTTTAATGGTCAGTGCATATTTAACGACGCTGTCAGTAGCTCTGAGTATATAGCCTTGAATGATCGACGAGTAAAGAATTGGAAATGATGAGGGACGAAACTGTCGCGTCCTAACTTAAGGGATTATATCAGGAGTCATTTTAAGGGATTGAGAAAAACAATAAAAACACGCAGTCAGGATAGCCGGTATCAGGGCCAAGATCTGAACACGGGACCTCATGAATAATAAGCCGGAACACGACTTTGAAGAAGTTATTTAATTAATATATGACAGTGTTTCTTCAGGAAGGTTGAAATTTTTTGGACGAAATTTGGGCGAAAGCAACTATAACGTAAATTGTTCTCAATGGCTAACATCCGATACCTTGATCTCTGAATATATGTGATAACATAGACATTGTATGTTTTGTAGACAACCTTTTTGGATGTGAATTTTCATCCGTCAGAATTTCACATCGTACGACACCATCCAGAAGCTTTGCCTGTCACTAGGAAGACAAATCACAAACATAGCCTACCCACCTACATCTTGGTCTTCCCAGTTGTCTCTTTCTTTCTGGCGTTCCCATCAATATCCTATATGCATTCCTCGTGTCCCCCATTCGTGCTACATGTCCTGCCCCCCTCATCCTCCTAGACTTGATCATGCTAATTACACTTGGAGAAGAGTACAAGTTATGAAGTTCCTCATTATGCAGTTTTCTCCAACCTCCCGTATCTTCATCTCTCTTTGGTCCAAATATTCTCCTCAACACCCTGTTCTCGAACATCCTCAGTCTATGTTCCTCCCTTAATGTCAGAGACCAAGTTTCACACCCATACAGAACACAGGCAAAATTATAGTTTTGTATATTCTAATTTTTATGTTTTAGACAGCAGGCGAGAAGACAAGAGCTATAATAAAATGGAATAATAATAATAATAATAATAATAATAATAATAATAAAATTCAATTTGTGTTTATTTACGTGCAAACTTTACAGCACAGAGGCCACTTACAAAGTTAGCACGAGTATGTATAGAAATAACCAAAAATAATCTAAGAACAAAATACAAAATATGACGGTCTATATATTGACAATAAATTAATAATAATTCCAAGAAACAAACAAGAAAAATAAAATAACTACATTTCCAACGGTTATCCCATTTTGAGCCGAGGAAGGACAATACACGTAGATACAGACATAAAATAACAATAACTCAATTGTATTAACACAACATCCATAGTAATAATAATTCTATGCTGCATGGCTCTACTCTGATTCCCTTGTTGCGGATACTAGCAGAACTACTGGTCGCCATAGCAACGCAACTGCCTGCACCTGTGTCCCTTCTGAACACTGATCCCCTTACATGAATACAATTCACGAGTTAAATACCGTGTAGCCTTGTAACGCAACCCGCCCTTGAATACATAACTCCTCTCATGCTGACCTCTTCAGGCCTTTCAAATTAATTGCAATCCCTGGCAAGGTGTGCGAGTGCGTTGTGTCCAATATCTTCCTCTGGTGTTCCAGAAAGTCACTGTGTGCCACTCTTCAAGAGAAGTAACTGGAGACGGTCATGCACTTAAATAATGACTTCATTTTGTTAAAAAAAATAAAATTGTACCGATGCTTAACTAATTAAGCACTACGCCATGAAGGCGTATGGGGTAGTGGATATATAGATTCACATTTTCTTGACCTTGACACTAGCTGGAGCTGAGTGGTCAGCTTCAAACCCCGGCCGCCTTACTCCCGGGGAAAGACACCCGTTACCCATTGGATAGGAGGTTGGGTGGGCCCCAGAGCCGGTCTGGACGACGTGAAGAGACAATTCTTGACCCTATCGGGACCACTCGGGTCGTCCAGCTCGCAGCCAGTCGGTAGGACTACTTGACGGGGAATCAGCCCGTCACAAGGCCTCTACCTACACACAGGAGAGCCCAAACACAGATATCCATGCCTTGAGTGCGATTCGAACCCACGACCCAAGCGTTCGAGCGAGCGAAGACACTGTCGTCGACTCTGGTTGTAAATACCTACGACAAAATGAACTTCTCTATCCCAACGAGCTAATAAGATGTGTGTGTAACCTTCTGATCAGAATGCGTTATCATGCCTGAGGAAGAACGGGAAATGCTTCTGCAACGAAGTGAGGAGATAGGCCACAGAGTAACAAAGAAGCCGGGAAGATGCAACAGACGTAACATATGATTACGAGGTAAAGTGATAGATAAGAAAAGATAAAGCTATCCCTGTAACAGGCCTTGGAGGCCCATAGGGTTGTGAGACGTCGAAACTCCCACATTCTCTAGACAATCGGCTCATAAATGGCGGTGAGGTTAAATAAAGCTATCCCTGTAACAGGCCGTGAAGGCCCATAGGGTTGTGAGACGTCGAGACTCCCATATTTTCTAGACAATCGACTCACAGAAGGCGGTGAGGTTGTCAGACTTACGCGCCTGCCGCCCTTTACCCCCTTCACTCAATCAATCCGGTGATTGAGGCTAGCTCTTTCTAAGGGACCCAACAGAATAGGTGTTTTCCCTCACCTGAGGACGGAAACAGATCCAGTTTCCGAAACGTCGTGTTTTTCTTAGTTATTTTAACACCAGGACGATGGATAAAGTCCGAAAACCCAATATCTCTGTGTGTTATACACCATCGTCAGAGTCCTATAGTAAATCCGTTACAGTACATTAAAATAATGTTGCACGTTAAAATATATAAAAATTAATTTTTTTTTGTGCTTGTATTAAGAAGTTATGTACCTGTAATTCTACGAATAATGTCATGTTACGCAGAACGTGTCAGAACGTGAACTATGCCTAAGGGTGTATTATTACATATAACATGAGTATACACAAAGACGAGTGCAGTATTCCTAGCTCTTCCGTACAACTCCTAGTGTAAGTATTGTCACGTATTCGAGGTAGACGTGACGAAGAATTATTTGTTCTATATTTGATGATTGAATTTATTGGACGCCTCTATTACAATTACAGCTAATTATGGCAGCTTACGATCACTGACTGACCACGAGCGTCTTCTCTTCCACTGTGATGAATGACATATCCTGATCACAAGTCGAACTGCTAGGAGAACGTTTGCCTCTCGAATGAATTCTCCCTAGTCACAATCTAATTCTCCGTCAGAGTTAGTCAAGAGTTTCTTTACGACTTGCGGTTTACCGCCAGTCAGTTCGTCTTGGCGTCAGACCCCTTGAGACTCACGACCACAGATTTTTTCCAACTGAAATTTTGCGGTAATAGTCCTTATGTATCATCCCCTCTGACGAGAAGATGGTCCACCAGAGCCTCGCTATATAGACTCTGCAAGGACCACATAGAAAACAGCCTGTATTTTTGAAAAGCCTATGTAGGGGTTTCCACGTGATCACTAACCAGCCAGTTCATTGGGGTGCTGACTGCTGCCTATCAACGGTCCCGTATTGTTGTCACGCGCTTAAGCGGGGCGGTGTTTGTTGCGCCGTTGCCTAGCAGTGAGTATACGCGTTACAGTATTATTTCTATGCAGTGTGGTGTGTCCTTTTTACTTGGGCGTTTTGTGTTTCCTCTGTTCAGGTGCACCATGGTTTATTTGACTGAATATTGTTGTGTTGACGGGGAAACCTTTTCCCGTTAATGTGAGATAGACGTACTGCAGTAAGACCCAGAAGTCGACACTGAACCTTCAGCACCACCAGTGGAAGGAGGCGTTCCATCAATGCGTCCAGATGCGTCTTCATGACCAGAGTCTCTCCTGATAATGACTGGCGCTCGCGAACAGACACGTGACTCAAAAGACGTTAACAGGTGCATTTGCCTTATGCAACCAGAGGAATCAATAGTCCAAGTCATGATCTTGAGAAACATGAGAAACTGCGTCCAAAACATCTCCGAGGATGAGTTACAATTACACCTTGACGTATTTGTTACGTCATCACTGTAAAGTTACTATACTCCATTTTCATAGTTCGGGAACCCAGAAGAACGGGACATCCGCAGTTGAAAGCCGCTATCAAGCAACGACTAGTGATGCCTGAGAAGTGGTGGGCTTTGGAGAGTGTAACCCAGTTAGACTGTCGTAGTTATTTGTAGATACGATCTGTAAGTGTCCAATAAATCCGATTATCAAACCAAAACTGGTCTATAGTCACACTCAGTTATGTGACACTATTAGAGACTCAGTACTTAGACCCTACAGGGACCATTGTACATATCCCTGATGACACATGAAAATGGAGCAGTCGGTGGAATGATTGACAGAGGAATTTTGTCCACCACAAATCCCACATGACTTGAACTGAAATTTAACCCGGATCTTCGTGGCGGTAACCGGTGACTAATCGCCTCAGCTGCGGCACGGCAATAGTTAGCTAGACTTAGTGCCTTATCCTCTCACAGAGGCATGGAACAACTGGAAGATTCTACAGAGTTCTGACGATGGTGTGTACCCCTCAGAATCACTGGGGGTTTCAACTTTGTCCATCGTCCGGTATTCTAAAAACTAGACAACACAACGTTTCGGGAACTGGATCTGTTTCCGCCCCGACTGTTCAGTTCTTGATCCACAGATGTCGCTAGTGTTCGGCACGAAAAGTTTTCACAGATTCTTCATTTAATCCTATACATTGGTTTTCGTAGAACTGGTTTGTTCTATAGGTTTTTTGCATAAAATTTTCACTTCCCTTTCTCCCTTAGTTTAAGGACTGTGCACGCTTTATCACATTTTTTTCCATATTATCCTGTTATATCCCTTTGACAATGCCTCGTTTCAGGTATTTATATAGTGTAGTTTGACTGACTGACTGACTGACTGACTGACTGACTGACTGACTACGTTTGGAGGTGGGAACGAATACCTCCACCGTAGCTCTGCGAGTCGTTGGAGGTGGCGAGAAAGTAAATCTCGGACCCGAGAATGCCTGCGCTGGCGAGGCCGAGCAGTAATTGTAAATGACAGACTCGTGTTTTCGTCAGAGAGAGCGTCCAACACCAACAAGCCTGCAAATATCTGACAGTAATAAGAAACGATGTGTTCTTTATTCCAAAACAGACTGGCCGACTGACCATCTGTCATAACATGACTATGACTTTGGCTGTAGTTATACTGTTGGGTGATTCAGGTTGGCTATTTCTAAGGGACCAAACAGAGTAGGTGTCTCCCCTTCACCTGAGGATGGAAACAGATCCAGTTTCCGAAACGCTTGTGTTTACTAAGTTTTAGAAAATCGGAAGATGGCCAGAGAGAGAGAAAAAGGAGCACCGAAGGCAACTGCAAAATGTCGAGTATATCGACCCGAAAAAATGCTGATTGTTTCAGACCAAAGCGACGTTAATGTGCTAACTACTTCATACCAGAAGGGATATGCTCAACCTATTTGTGTACGTCCAGAGATCAATTAAATTGATGGAAGTCAATTACGGGAACAACCAGGAATTCCGAAAGCAGAACCAGCCAATCAGCAAGCCAGATGAGTCTCAACATACTTTCACAAACAGAACATCCACGAAATATTCAACGTCATGTGTGACTGCAAGTTTGTGTCTCATATCTGAATATACCACCAAATTAACATCGAAGAATATGAGGTTAAATGTGTGCAGTACTTGATATTTTTCCATTGAGGATTCTAGACACGAATACTAAAATTATTACAATTTATTAAGACAATATATAAGTTCACAGAATCCCATCTCCGGAACATGAGATGGCAATCACAGTTTCATGTTTCTGCCTCTCCACACATTGAATTAATGCCTTTATTTCGAAATGAATTCTCTGCGTTATTGTTACTATATTCTATTGGTTGACCTTTACAGAAATGGAAAGTTCTTGCCAGAAATGGCAAAGACAGAAGACAGGGCAGATAAGAAATGCAGCCAATGGTAGAATCGTGACAGAGTTAGCAATTAACATGGCGCTCTACAGAAGCGAGGAGGGAGAAATTAATGACATTTATTCAGACTTCTTCATCTAAATAGCTAAATCCTTGTAATTCTGTTCTCTGAAAAGAACATTTACTTCAAGAGAACCTACCATACAAAGCTAAATGAACCTGCCGTAAAACGATTGCTCATTGGAGGCGACACGAATTTCAAACAGCCTATTCTAGAGAGAGAAATGTATGAAGCACATGCTGGGAGAACGCTGAAGTTTTAGTCCTTCAAAGAAAGCAGCTCATCTGTATAATATTGGAAAAAACACACAAGACACACCTACTGTAAGTATCATGGGGTTAATTCACAAAATTACATTTAGAAAATACTGTTTATTTTCATAAATGACGGGACCTAGAAAATGCCAACTCTGGAAGAAACGTGGAATTATTTAGAAGTCACTGACACTGGTTACTATATGTAAAACATGCTTTACGATCTAGAACTCTGCACTCTGCCCACACAGTGTATTTGTGTGTTCCGTATGGTTCTCACAATAAACAGAGACTGTTTCCCTGAACAGCATTAACCGGTTGGGCTTCGTAGCGGAGACGTAATGTGTTTTCTGTGAGGTACGAACTGGATTTGTATGTATTACAGAGCTCTGTATTCTGCCCACACGGTGTATTTGTGTGTTCCGTATGGTTCTCACAATAAACAGCGACTGTTTCCTTAAACAGCATTAACCGGTTGGGCTTTGTAGCGGAGACGTATGTACTGTGAGGTATGGCCTGGATTTTTAAATATTATTTAGATTATATTCAGGCTTCAATGAGTAAAAGCAGATGGCATATAAAATTGTCACCGTCCATTAAAATGCTGTACAGGCTCCGGCAGTCTGTCTCCACAGAAATGGTAGTGGTGGAGCCAACATTACAACAAATTTACGCTATCTGCATCAATGGCTGACATTACAAACGTTATACCGATCAATGTGATGAAAAACAGTTTCCGCGTCAGACAAGATGGAGAGTGAGTGCATTGGTGATGAGGGTGGAAGGGGAAGGTTTTCTTGGAATATTTCGAGAAATATACTTTGCATTTGACCGATTGCCTCGTTTCCGGTAATATAAAAGAAGGTCTTGGAGAACTGATCTCCTATTTTCCTTTGATACACAACACAGAACAAACATATGGATTTATGAATTACGCCGTTGAGATGGGCTCAAGTTGTCATGATATACATACCAAGTTTGGTAAAGACTGGTTCAAGCATTCGACATTTTTTAAGGAGGAATACACATCAGACATACATACTCACAGAGAGCAAGATGACTTTATAAGCCTACTTTTATTTATTCAAAATAAGGAAAGTTGGACTAAAACGTCCACTTCGCATCACTCTAGTTTATTCTTTTCCCAAATACTGCTCGCCAATTAATTATATCAAAAGGAATGAATGAGCGGTGCCTGGCAACATTCAAACAGGTAATTTTACGATTCTCCCCTGCAAAGCGTATTGTACCTTACAACACATCCCCCCCCCCCAGTGTGTCGTCACTGTCTGTCACTGCCTCGTTCTCTCTGTGCAGTATAAATATTCTTAGTCGTGTTCGAGGTATTGAATTACGTTGCCATGTCAGGCAGAATTACTTCAAACTTGATTAATTATAATATAATATGAAATTGATAGCACAGATGCATCAGAGGAGATTCAAAAACAAACAAGAACGCCTGCATTAATTGTTTTCACGGTGGTGGGGGAACACCAGACCAAAAGGCGTGGTAAATAAAATTATGTCCTCTCAATCGTTTTGAATTGCACCCAAACCGAGAGAGAGTGTTCTCAGTTATCATGACGTATAGAACACGTGACCTTGTTAGTGTGGGAGGATATGCTTAGCTGTCTGAAGAAAACTGAATAATATGGAACTTCACAAATTATACACCTCCACAGATGTTCTTAGAATGAAGAAATCAAGGAGGAAGGGTACGTAGCATGCACGACAGAAAAGTTAATACAAAATTTATATAGGATAACCTAAATAAAAGAGCAGTAGGAAGAGCTAGAAATTAAAGGAATATTAAAATGGATCTTAAAGAAATAGGTTTGGTGTGGATTGGATTCATCTGGCTTAGAGCAAGGTTCAATGACGGGGTCTTATGAACGTGGTAATGAACACTCGATGGAATGTTGGGAATTTCGTCAGTAGCTGAGAAACTATTAGCTTCTCAACTCCACGGAGTTAATCACTCTGGAATTTGTCTATATAACAATTATATTAAACCCTCGCTAATCCAGATCAATTGGGGGCAAGAGGAGAGGTCATCCGGATTAATGAAGCAACAGGTAGCCCTACAAAACAAAACAAAAAAGACTTATAACACAAATAAATGGAAAATTTAATGGTATAAGTACTGCTGAGGAAAAGAAATTAAAATATATCATAGTAGAGCCTTTATTTAAAAATTATAAAAAGACAAGAAGCTGAAATCCAGGGTCTCCTTCATCCAGATGAAGCCAATTTTGGATATTGCATGGTTTCAGTGTCTCCAGCTGCCATCAACACAGCCTGAAAGGCCTCTTGCTCCTAAATTCTACATGTCTTTTTAAAGTATGTACAGAACTGTGAAAAAAATTATTCATTTTCCATATTTCGATTCGCATTAGCCACACATCCAGATAAACGGTAACCGGATTAGCGAGAATTTACTGTAATTACAGATTTATAGTACTCTCTGAATGACAACGTCCATGAATCTTTAAAGCCCAATGGTACCGCCTGCTTTAACATATTAAAACTCTGCATTCTGCCCACACAGTGTATCTGTGTGTTCCATATGGTTCTCACAGTAAACAGCGATTGTTTCCCTAAACTGCATTAGCCGGTTGGACTTTGTAGCGGAGACATAATGTGTTTCCTGTGAGGTACCAACTGAACTCTGAATTCTGCCCACACAGTGTATTTATGTGTTCCATATGGTTCTCACAATGAAGAGCGACTGTTTCCCTAAAGAGCATTAACCGGTTGGGCATTGTAGCGGTGACGTAATGTGTTTCCTGTGAGGTACGGACTGGATTTGTATATATTATATAACTCTGAATTCTGCCCACAGAGCGTATTTATGTGTTCCGTGTGGTTCTCACACTAAACGGAGGTTGTTTCCCCAAACAGCATTAACGGGTTGGGCTTTTTTTGCGGAGAAGGGTGAGCTTTCTGTGAGATAGGAGATCAATTCTTAAACGCACTTTAAATGAACTTCATGATACGAAGACATAACGAAGCAGCTTCGTTCATGTGGTGGAAACAATCGTGATATTGATGAGTGCTAAAATTTGGGAAGTGATACCATATAGTCTGGTAGAATTTTACTGATGCTTCGAAGGAACATTTTCAGGGTTTGAAGAGTGATCCAAGCTCAGCTTGCTCTTTGATCGTTGCTTGTTGCTTGCTTCACAATCTGACTCAGAATTTGTAAGTATTATATTCCCCCGAAATGTCGGACTCTGTCCGAACTGTAAAGCGTTGGAATTCAGAAGACATTACTCCTAAAAGTCACCGCTGCGATAACTTCTACGGCAACAATGCAAAGATATGTTACAATTATCATACATGCATAGAGCAGAGAATTTACCCTTCCATGTTCCTATATCGTTTATCAGGGAAGAGAACAAAAAATCATATGTACCTATTTTTACAGAAGCCATAAAAGAGTAATTACGAATCATATTGAAGGGGGTAAACGTGGGAAGGGGTGGAGGCAGCTTCTGCAATGAAAATTAATAGTCTGCCACTTGACCGGGGTATTTGTCGTGGTTTATTTAACAATTGACATTCGCTGTCGTCCCGGAACGATAATTATGTCTGTGGTAATGTTCCATGCAGTCGCCAGAGGTCAGCATGTTACCTCCTGTCACTGTTTCGTCACAGCGAAAAACTGCACCAGACTTAAAATTTCCGTAAAAAGAAACTCCATAACTAACCAATCCCATGGAGCCGAGCTCTTCTTAATAACCCGCCAATTGCCAACATTCTGTAGAACCCGAAGGTTCATTACCGTGTTCACAAGAGCCCTCCACCGGTCCCTATCCTGAGTCAGATCAATTTAGTCCATACCATCCCATCCTACCTCTTCATGATTCATTTTAATATTGTCCACATACCTATGTCTTGGTCTTCCCAGTGGTCTCCTTCCTTCCGGCTTTCCCACCAATATCCTATATGCATTCCTCTTCTTTCCATGCTTGCTATATGCCCTGCTCATCTCATCCTCCTTGACTCGACCATTCTAATTATATTTAGAGAGGAGTACAAGTTATAAAGCTCCTCATTATGCAGGTTTCTCCAGCCTCCTGTCACTTCATCTCTCTTCGGTCCAAATATTCTCCTCAACACCCTGTTCTCAAACATCCTCAGTCTATGTTTCTCCCATAATGTTAGAGACCAAGTTTCACACCCATACAGAATCACAGGTAAAATTATAGTTTTGTGTATTAAAAAACTCCTTAGATGAACTGAGCAATTACCTAACCAACTCCACGGACAAAAGTCCTTCTTCAGGAGCAAATAACTGAGCACGCTGATACCTACTCTTAAAGCTTCTGACTTATATGCAGGAGAATCTTGGTTTGATCTCAGACGGAACACTTGCTATCCTAAGTTCTTATCTGGTTTTCCTCAGCCAGGTCCTCTTCTTTCCAAATTCTTTACAAGTCACCATAGAATTCCATGCCTTCTTGTCTGGATGCAGACAAGAAAATGGAGCCATCAGTAGCTCCGATACTAAAGAAAGTCTTTGATTTCATGGAAATCTGAGGTTCATTACCGTGTTCACAAAAGCCCTTCAATATTCCCTATCCAGAGCCAGATAAAAAAACTACCTCCCATCCTATTTCTTTAAGATTTGATTTATTGCTGTAGTGTAATAAGATACAATAAACTTTCGTGATATTATTGAAAAGTTATTGCTGTTGTCATCACTGTTCCCGAGTAAAAGCGATCTCAGTGTAAAGCAATTCTTCCCTGTCTTTGTTCACTCTTCCCTCCATTATTGGCCTTTACTACCTGCGCGGTTTACTCCTCTCCCTTGAAGATGGAGACAGAGTTTCCGCCGAAACATCTATAAACACTGTCACGTGATTGAATGGCTATAGACGTTCTTTAGATTGGTAATCGGATTTAATGGCTTCTTAAAGCTTGTAACTACAAGTGACTATAGAGCTATCGCTAATTCACGACCGCTACAATACTTTACAACATGTAATAAATCTGTCTGCTTTGTCTTCACCGGTTGTTGCCTGGTAACAACTTCCAACACAGTAGATACCTCGACTTCCGTGCTCAGCAGTATCTGTCCTTGCTGGCTGTCGCCTGTATCTCACATCTTCACTCGGCATTGCTACGCAACGCCTTGCAACAATGAGGGCTGCACCTCCAACGCCTGCGCCAGGGGTGACCGTCTGCGACATCCTCCGACGAATCTGCCTGCCAACTGCTAACTGCGGACTCATGACTCTCGACTGACTTATAGTCAGAGTCAGGGTTACATTGCGACTAGCGGTCCATCGCCAATCAGTTGCTCTTTGCCCTAAACCCCTTGAGACTTACGGTCAAAATTTTCTTTTGCAACTGAAACCTTGCCCTCATGGTCCTTATGCAACATCCTCTCTGATGAGCGGGTCGGTTTGTCTTTTATGGACATGCTTAGCCTTTGTTAAGGGTACATATCGAACATATATCATGTTTTTCCAAACATTTTGCCATATATAGCCTCTGCACGGACCTAAAACAGAACAACACTTCCAACAGTTCCTCTATTGTTGCGTGCATACCTGTTGATGTGGGAAAGTGATGCGGACCGGGTCACGTGTTGTTACGACGCTGTTCCCTAGCAACGGTTCTCTGTCTTGCCTTTCAGCAGACACGCCACAATATCTACAACGCTATATATCGTAACATCACGAAAGGAGTAGCCAATAAAATAGGCCACAACCACTTCCTTCCGAATCCTTTTAAATTGACCATCTATAGCGATCCCTCCATCAGATGTAGGTTCACAGTTGTTTCTAAGCGACCCCTGAATTAATTAATGCAATTCTTCCCGATATGAAGGCCAGATAATATCAGCATCACGAACAGTTGTACGAGAGATTCCTCCCTTTTGATCTATCGGAGCTGCGCCCTCGAGTTCTACTGCACGAGCATTGCTAGGTTCGTGGGATTGCTGTGGCTGTCAGTAGAAGGGGCTGACTGCCCTTTGAACTGGTACACGGACCTGATGACACACAAAAGAGACAGGAGTTCGAGTCTCAGTAGATATCAGCATTGAAATTACGTATATCCAAAATCAACAACAAGGTAGCTCAGCAGTACAGTGGTCAGGCTACAGGTTGAACAACTCGAATATCGAGATTCGATTCTCAGCAAGGGCAAGAGATGTCCGCATAATTACACTGAGTCGTGCCGCCTAAAAGCCAGAATATTTGAGCGGGCGTCCATTGCTAGACAACGGCTTGTTAAAACACGTGGCCGAGACAACATGCTGGAATAGACCATTGCTGAGCAACGCTCGGTAAACGCTGTCTAAAAAGCCAGACTACTTTTTATTTAATTAATAACGTGTTTACAACCTACTCTCGACAACATGGTGTAATAAGTAAATTTGCTCTAAGTAGGTGTCTTGAGTAGAGAAGGCATCCACTGATGATACTCTGACAGGCCCTGTAGAGGAATGGTGATGGTTTTAATCTTCGTCATCTGCGGGTTGCGGTAGGTCAGACGGCCACTGGCTCCTTCCTCATCTGCGGGTTGCGGTAGGTCAGACGGCCACTGGCTCCTTCCTCAACTGCGGGTTGCGGTAGGTCAGACGGCCACTGGCTCCTTCCTCAACTGCGGGTTGCGGTAGGTCAGACGGCCACTGTCTCCTCAATCTCTTCTTACATTTGGTGGGCTGCTAATTTCTGCAACTTGTCTGTTATTGTGTCCGAGCATGCTTTGACGGTAGAGTGTTGACAATCTATGTGTTTCTTCTATGACAAATGGGATTTGCAATCATTGTGGGTAGTAAAGTTGGAGACATGCCAAGGTTCTTTAGTTACTGAGCGCAAGAATTTGGATTGAAGTCTTTGAATAATTTTCGTGTTTGATGGTTTTGTAAATCCTCATAGCTAGCGGGGCTGTGCCATTGCTGGAGGAGTTTTAAGTGATGCTGAAGTTGTGATGCTACTACTGGATCACTATTCGCTGCTAGCGGTGCTGGAGGAGGTTTAAGTGATGCTGAAGATGTTGTGATGCTACTACTGGATCATTATTTGCTGCTAGCGGGGTTGGAGGAGGTTTAAGTGATGCTGAAGATGTTGTGATGCTACTATTGCACCACTATTTGCTGCTAACAGGGCTGTGCCATTGCTGGAGTAGGTTTAAGTGATGCTGAAGATGTGATGCTACTACTTGATCATATTTGCTGCTAGCGGGGCTGTGCCATCTGCGAAGGTTGCGATTGCAGTGCTGTTTGTTATGGGCAAGTCTGCAGTATAGATTAAGTATAGCAGAGGCCCCATCACGCTTCCTTGAGGTACACCTGACTTTACCTGGTACCAATCTGAATGTGAATTATTGTATTTTGTTTGAAAGTGTCATTCAGGACACTTCAGGAGTGTCTTCAGAGCGGATTGAACTCGAGTAATGCTTGTTACCATTGAGTCCAGAATCTTTTGTCTTCTCGTTTGCTGTACAAAAACATTAAAATATAAAAAACTATAATTTTGCCTGTGGTTATACGAGGGTTCCACTGAAAGTCAAGAGCAACAATTTTTTGTAAAGTAACATGCTTTATTATTGACAAACCAAATACACCACCTCAATCTACAGACCTTTCTTTATTCTTCCACATAATTGCCACTTCTTTGTACACATTTCTCCCAGCGTTCTGGGAGTTTGAAAATTCCCCTTCTGTAAAATTCCATTCCAGCCATCTGAAGACACTGACGCACTGCTTTCTGAATTGCCTCCCTCGTCTCAAAACGTTGTCCACGCAGCTGATCCTTCATAAATCCGAAAAGATGGTAGTCTGAGGGTGTCAGATCAGGGCTATAGGAGGAGTGTGGAAGAACTTCCCACCCCTACCTTTGCAATTGCTTCCAATGTTAGGCGAGCGGTGTGGGGGCGAGCGTTTTCATGCAGGATGATGATGTTTCGTCCCGGACGTTTATCGCGCAATGCACGACGGAGCTTGTGCAGCGTCTGGACATAACGAGCAGCATTGATGGTTTGCCCAGGTTCCAGGAATTAGGCCAGAATAAACCCCTCTGCATCCCAGAAGACTGTGCCCATCACCTTCGCAGCTGATGGCACTGTCTTTTCCTTCCTTTTTGATGAAGAATGCAAATGGTGCCATTCCATACTCTTCCGTTCCGTTCCGTTTCGTTTCAGGCTCGAAATGGTGAAACCAGCTTTCGTCACCTGTCACAATACAGAGCAAAAAATCATCGCCTTCGTGTCGATATCTCTGCAGCAGTTCTGAGGTGATGGGTTTTGCTGACCTTTGTGGTCTTAGGTCAATAACCTCGGGACCCAACGAGCACAAACTTTCCTATAGCCCAAGCTTTCAATCATCTCCTGTACTGCACTGTGCCCTATTCCAAGATTTCGGGCTATTGTGTCCACAGTCACACGCCTGTCATCTTGAATGATCTCATCCACTCTTTCCTTGTTGCGTTCAGTTGAGGCTGTTCGAGGACGACCGCTCCGAGGCTCATCTTCGATGCTGGTGTTCCCATCTTTAAAATGTTCCACACATCTTCGAACACTCCTCGCACCCATGCACACACTTCCATAAGCACGCTGAAGCCTCTGTTGAATTTCTGCAGCAGGGATTTCCTCTTTCACAAGAAATTCGATGACAGCACGCTGGCGAAACGACATATCGTTGTCGGCCATTTTGTTAGGATTGATGCTGTTCACGTGATGCAAGCTATTGACGTCACAAGACACTCAAGGTTAACACAATAGCTGGTTCCACCTACCACCGTACTCTCTTTCGTCTGCTGTTCCCAGGTTGCATGCAAAGAAAAGTTGCTCATGACTTTCGGTACGACCTACGTATATGGCTATGAAACCTGGTCTGTGACATTAAGGGAGGACCATAGACTGAGAGTGTTTGAGAACAGGGTGTTGAGGAGAATATTTGGACCGAAGAGAGTTGAAGTGACAGGAGGTTGGAGAAAACAGCATAATGAGGAGCTTCATAACTTGTACTCTTCTTCAAGTATAATTAGAATGATCAAGTCAAGGAGGATGAGGTGGACAGGGAATGTAGCAGGAATGGGGGAGGAAAGGAATGCATATAGGATATTGGTGGGAAAGGCAGGAGGAAAGAGACCACTGGGAAGACCAAGGGCTCAACTCCATAAGTAAGTAAGTGTCTTTCGGTGATGTATGACTTTAAAGTAGGCATTATGGGCAGAGCACGCAGAGGCCGAAGCAGATGGCAGAGTTCAAGAAATGATGATGACAGACTTATTTATAACAGATTAAGACGAAAACTACATAAAGCCATAACAAACGCGGAGAAGCCGGAATATTGAATTCGGAAAATAATAGAGACGTCCATTGCCGGGCAACGGCTCAATAGGCGCTTTCCCACAACAACTAATAACCAGAAATAAAATCAACATGCTACCTAAAATTGAAAACATGTTGCCGAGACAACGCAGACAAACTTTATGGAAACGAAAACCTTCAAGAAAGTGGCTTCTAGTCCGTCCGACTGTAGAAGATAAGACACCAGACCAGATCAAATCTGAGGGCAGATCGGAATTGAAATCAGAGAAGACCATAGAGAAGAGGAGAAGCCAGCTCAGCAAAGAACCAGAAGACGAAATGAGAGAGACGACGGACTGGTCAGGTCGCATCTTCTGCAGGACGCTCTTTCGGACCGCCTCTGTGGTCTAGTGGTCAGCGTTCCTGACTACAGATCCCCAGGTCCGGGTTCGATTCCCGGCGCTACCAGATTTTCTGAGAAGTAGCGGGTCTGGAACGGGGTTCATTCAGCCTCGTGATGATAATTGAGGAGCTATTTCAAGGAATTAACGGCTCCCGTCTAGAAAACCGAAATTAACGGCCTTGGGGATTCATTGCGCTGGCCACGCGACACGCTCCAACCGCAAAAGTTGGCACTAAACTTCGCCGACAAGCAGCGGACGCTCGGTCGGTATAGTTCACTTACGGACTAAGTTCACGGAGTTTGTTGTTGTTGTTGTTGTTGTTGTTGTTGTAGTTGTGATGTAAACAAACTGTCCAATAAAACAGCTTCAACTGAACCGGAATCCACAATTATTTGTCATGGAACCCCGGACACGTGACAATATTGTGTTGAGAAATGTAGAGTTATTTTAAATGTTAAATGAGGTGGTATGTACTGTGAGTTAAAGGCGTATTCCATATCCTACTTGGAGCAGAGCAGGTTTCAGTGTTTGCGTGGCATTACACGAAGTTGCCCAATTGGCTAGTCCGTGGCTACTCAGTTGGGACCCTGGATCGATAAGACTAAGAAATGAAAAGACGCTGTGGTACTTGAACAGACAGAACTCCGGACAAACCCTGTAATTACAGGCTTCGCACGATAAAGCACACTTCACGAGTCTGAACAGCGAACCTGAGAGTAATTCAGAATGGAACACAAGATTCGGTAGTTGTGAGGGAAGCAATTTCTCTGCGCAGTGATACAAACACAAAACAGTTCCTCTGCTTAATTAAGTACCTCGCCATGAAGACTTATGATGAAATAGAAGTCTAACCCCAAATATTATTAACCTAGCCACCAGACGGAGAAATGTGGTTCGGTTTCTTTACTACGCGTTATGCAACTCAACTGTATTATACAGGGTCCAGTGATGAATGAATGATGAATGATAAATTAGAAAGGATCTGGTAGGAGTGGTTTGGGCCTTAACGAGACACTAACTCGGCATTTTCATTTAGTGACTAAGGGAGAACACGAAAAGCCCCAAGCCGCGGTAGACCAATATTGGAACTCAAGGCTAAAGCGCTATTATTAGGCCAGTCTTTTCGGTTATGTGGAGGTGAGTGGTCTTCTTCACGCTCCGACCGCTTTGTTCCCCAGTAGCCGTTATTATTATTATTATTGGAGGGGGTGGGTTTCCCCATGCACCGCGACCAGTGGTCTATTGTACGTCCCCCTGTAATATTCTACCAGTCTCTATACCCTACCGATACTGGTGCGTGCCATCAGTCCCGACTCAGCCAGCGAGTTCGGCCTCTACTGGCTCAGCGGTATCTAGATGCTTCCCCCATCTACCAGAGGCGTTAGAGACTATTGTTGGGCGGGAAATGTCCTTCAATTTGGCTCAGAGGTCTCCTTGAGACATGAGGTTCTTTTACGTGCCGTAAAGCTACGACACGGGACCCACGGCTTAAAGTCCCTCCGGGAGGACTTGTTCCCTGAATTTTTCCGCCCTTAAATTTCCACGACCTCCGCCGAGTTTGAACCCGCGTACCTTGGGTCATGAGGTGGGAACGTTACCCTTAGACTACGGAGGCCACTTCCCAGTAGCCGTTAGTTACGATGTTGTGTATGTTCCACAGAGATATAGAAACTGTGGCCGGGAATCAAACACCCTATTCTCCGGTCGTCCAATCTATGCAGTCAGTACACTGGGTGTGCTCCTGTATAAGACGAATATTCAGAATGCAGGACTTGCCACCTGCTTTTACGCTGGATTATTCTTCTACTTGTTCATCGACCTTACTGATTGAGACAATATTTCCTCCGAAACGTCGGTAGATTTTCAACGGACTACACGGCGTTATATCCCAGAAGATATCAGTACTGTTCACAACCACCGGTGTGAGAACCTCAAATCCTACACTCGGAATACAGTCCCTAATATTCCAAGCTGGAGGTTTCACGAAGTTGGTCAGTACGTAACTGCCGTCGCGGTCGGATAGGACTTGGGGGACGGAAGCAAACAAAGAGATTGACGCCGTGTAGATGATGATGTAAAGGTAACGCTAGGGCCGCGCAATAGCTCAAGCGGTTAGTCGCTGGCTTATCACCGCGGCGGCCCGGGTTCGATCCCGGGTCTGGTCAAGTGGGATTTGTGGTGGACAAAGTTGTGCTGGGGCAGGAGGAGGCCCAAAGGGTTGTGAGATGTCGAGGCTCACACATTTTCTAAACAATCGACTCACAGATGGCGGTGAGGTTAAGTAAAATTATCCCTTTAACAGGCCGTGAAGGCCAATAGGGTTGCGAAACGTCGAGGCTCCCATATTTTCTATAGACCATAGACTCACAGATGGCGGTGAGTTTAAGTAAAGCTATCCCTGTAACAGGCCGTGGAGGCCCATAGGGTTCTGAGACGTCGGGGCTCCCACATTTTCTATACAATCGGTTCACAGATGGCGGTGAGGTTAAGTAAAGCTATCCCTGTAGCAGGCCGTGGAGGCCCATGGGGTTGTGAGAAATCAAAGCTCCCACATTTTCTAGGCAGTCGGCTCACAGATGACGGTGAGGTTGTCAGCCTTACGCACTGGCCACCCTTTTCACCCGAGGAAGATTCCTGGTACTCCTTTCGCTTAGAGGTTTAGTCGACTCCAGGGCCATAATGCGGCTGGAAGTATTAGGTCAATTGAAAAATCCAATGAACCATCGGGAATCGAACCCATGTCCTTTCGGCTTGTAGCGTAGTGCCTCAACCAACTACGCTACTGCGTGGATGATGATGTCTCAAACACGCTGAATCTTATAGGGTTCCATTAACCCTGATTGTTATTACGTATTTCATAACATTAAGTAATTAATATTACACAATTGAAACAGACAGGAAGTGCAGTGTGTCGTATACATATGAAAAAGTTAACTAAACAGATTGTGTAACATTAGTTTCATATATTTTAACTCACTGAAGACTACTGCCCTCTGTGACGTCACGCTATGCATTCCGGTGAATGGTCACAGATATTTCGAAGAGATATACTGTTTCTGTATTTGAGCATCCCGATGCAATTGTACAAATTAGCGTCCATTGTTTACCTTCCGTCAAAATTGCAATACTTTTACATTCTGCACTTTAACAGTACATGTTTCGGCCTCAAACGGCCATCTTCAGGTGTTTTTATGTTACAGATATTTTACTAAAATTGTGTTAAAAACTGCTACACTGTTTTAGTAAAATATCTGTAACATAAAAACACCTGAAAGTGGCCGTTTGAGGCCGAAGCATGTAGTGTTGAAGTGCAGAATGTAAAAGTGTTGCAATCTTGACGGAAGATAAACAATGGACGCTAAGATATACTCTATCTATCTTCCGGGACGAATGGTAAACTAAGCATGCAACGAGCAAGACAAACTGAGTGAACTTGTATCTATGGCTCTACAGCCCTTTGTTGAACATTTGCCTCTTTTTCATTTTCTTAATCATATACACAAGCATTAGGAATCCCTGGACGGTGGATCAGCCTGTCGCAAGGCCTCTGCCTATACACAGGACAGTACAAATACAGAACAAATGCACATAGACATCTTGAGGGGTGTTCGAACCCATGATTCCAGCGTTCGAGCGAGCGAAGGCAGTTCAAGCCTTAGACCACGCGGCCGCTGTGTTCGGCGAGTGAACTTACGGTTCGATATTTAGTGATTACTTGCGTTGTTTACGCAATAGTGTAGGATAGAGCCACTATGCTACAAGTCGGAAAGTCACGGGTTCGATTCCCGGTGAAGTCATTAAGTTTTTCAGTTGACCAAATCCTTCCAGCCGCAATATGGCCCTGTGGTCAACTCAGCCTCTAACAGAAATGAGTACGAGGAATCTTCCTGGGTGGTTAAAGGCGGCCGGCGCGTAAGGCTGACAGCCTAACCGCCATCTGTGAGTCAACATTCTACAAAATGTGGGAACCTCGACGTCTCACAGCCCTATGGGCCTTCACGGTCTTTTACAAGGATAGTTTTAATTTTTCTTTCCTTGCTCTTCGACCACGAAATGTCGATGACTGTATACCGGACTGCATGGCGTCACATACTAAACAACTTGTAGTATTCGTGATGTCATTGTGAGTACCCCAAATCTAACACCAGATCTGAATGACGTCCGTGCACGTGTACTTACCCAGCGCCCGCAGGTCACGGCCAATTGTAGATGTCTCTGCCTGTAAAGACACAGAAATTAGCTTTCCATTGCAATTGCTAGCTAAGCACTCAGAGAAACAACCGAGACATAACGGCGTTATTGCTCTTGAATGAATTTCGCAGGTTGAGAGTAGCATGACAGCAACCCCTAGAAGGTAACCTGTTCTCTTCAAAACACTCAGCTGTTTTGTTTAACACTTGTTCATTAATTAATCACAATTTCACTAGTAGGAATTGGATACTAAGCTGTTACATCATAACATATTGTCATGTATAGGGTGGTCGTGAGTCTCAAGGGACTTCGCACCAAGACAAACTGGCGGTAAACCGCAAGTCGTAGAGTAACTCTGACTTTGACTTGAGTTGAGAGGTGAGTTGTAAGAAGTGAGAAGCTGGTAGCTGATGCCTGGGAGTGTTCGGAAACCCAGAGGAAGATGAATTTCCGCTGTTGTAAGCCGCCGCTACAAAGCAACGGCCAGTGAAGACTGCGAAGGCTTTACAGTGATGTTTGGAGTGTGCATATCAGTGAGACTCTCGTAGTTGCTTGCAGTTACGACTGTTAATGTCCAACAGATCCGATTACCAATCTAAACCCAGTCCATAGGCACTCAATCACTTGATTATATTTTCTGGTAAGTGGCTTGGTGCAGGCTCTCTTACTGACAATTCAGATGAATTTACCCCCTCCAGCTTCAGGATCGAAGAGTAAGCAAAGCAGGAAAACAGAAAAGAAGCAGAGACAATAAAGTTTCACCAGTCTAAACTGCGTCACATCCCAGAGGACAATATTCTTCACAGTCAAAGCCATGACTGCCTCAGACTCAACCTTTCATAGAGCGCTCCCCAAGCGGCTAGTTTATCGGTAGCAATCTAGGCTTACATGCTGGGACGACTGCTTCTTTCAAATCCCTTCCAATTCACTACTTACCAGCTGTCTTGCCATTCAACGCTATATAGATACTGACAGTTAGTTGGTTGGTTGCTCAGTTAGTTACTTAGTTCGAGAATGAGATGGGCAGGGCACATAGCACGAAAAACAAAATGAATACATAGAGGCCTTTGGTGGGAAAATCAAAAGGAAAGCGATCTCTAGGAAGATCTAGGTATATGTGGGACGGTAACACCAAAATAGATCTTAGATAGACTGGGGTGGTATGGGCTGGATTGCTATGGCTCAGGACAGGGACCAGTGGAGGACTCTTGTGAACACGGTAACGAACCTTAATGTTCCATAAAACTGAGAAATTCTAGAGTAGATGAACTACTGGGGGGTTCACAAGAAGGGCTCAACTCCATACAGTCACTTTGTTTGTTAGTTACAGTTAATCCTGAAGATCACCCCGTCTACAGAAAGATGTGTAGTGTAAGTCTGGTGACACACACACAAACTTACAGCAGTGTCCGCCAACCTGACCAAGTTACTGTAAAGTTATCAAATATCTCAGTTAAGTTCAAAACAAAGATGTTATGCTATCTGCGTAACAAGATACAAACTTTGGCAAACAAGTTACCGAGTTGAAACAATGCCTTCATCACTGTATTGCTACGGCCAACTGAAGGAAACCAATGTCAGCATTTATGTGCCAAGTTCTTAGTGGAGAAAACGCTTCGAGGGGAGGGGGCGTGAAGACTGAAAGGGCGCATTGTGTGCACGTGTGTTCTGAAACAAACTGAATTTCACGACGATGAAATACACGGTTATTACAATATAAATTAACATATTCACAGATATATTGTCACGTGTATTAGCAACTATAGACGGGGTTCGGACTGGTAATTAGATTTATTGATTAGTCAGAAGTGGTAACTACAACTAAGTACGAGTATAACACTCTTACCGATCACTCCAACACTGAATCTTCTCAGTGTGTTTTCACTAGTCTTCACTATCCGCTTCCTGGCAACAAATACACTGTGTGGGCAGAATGCACAGTTCTGTAATATATACAAATCCAATTCGTACCTCACAGGAAACACATTACATCTCCGCTACAAATACCAAACGGTTAATGCTGTTCAGGGAAATAGTCGCTGTTTACTGTGAGAACCATACGGAACACACAAATACACTGTGTGGGCAGAATGCAGAGTTCTGTAATATATATAAATTCAGTTCGTACCTCACCGGAAACACATTACATTTCCGCTACAAAGCCCAACCGGTTAATGCTGTTTAGAGAAACAGTCGCTGTTTATTGTGAAAACAATACGGAATAAACAAATAAGCCGTGTAGGCAGAATGCGCAGTTCCATAATATATATAAATTCAGTTCGTACCTCACAGGAAACAGATTACATCTCCGCTACAAAGCCCAACCGGTTAATGCTGTTTAGGGAAATAATCGCTGTTTATTGTGAGAACCATACGGAACACACAAATACATTTTGTGTGAAGGAAATGAAGAGTTTTGATGCAGGTGGAACATATTCGTACAGTAAACGCTGTACTTTGATGAGTAAAAACGAGCGAATGCGCCCCCTCCACCTGCCACTGATAAAACTGCATTCAAATTACTGCCCATTGGAGATACATGTCAGTTATAATGATCAGATCGGTTTGTTACAACTGCATCAGTTAAAACAAGCAAAAACAAGAGTCTATTATTCCATGTGCAGTTTATGCAAATACGAACGTATGTTGTGAACTTTCCAATCTGCATAACATATCTATCCACTGCTCTTTTATGCAGCTCCACCTGCGTACCCCAATTTCAGCAGGGTCCCAACGTCCATGCCGTTCACAATGACGTCACGTGATCTACGTAACATTGGCACGTGCAGCAGGACGCTGACTCTGCCTAGTCGCTTAATAAAGTACTCCATAGTGATGATTCCTTATTGAGAAACTGACAGTCGATCAACTATTAAGAAGATTATCCCAGCATTTTGTGGAACATGAAGATTCATTACCGTGTCCATATCCTGAGCCAGATTAATCCACTTCACACTTTTCCGCTCTTAAATTTTTAAGATTCATTTCCCCATCACCCTCCTTTCTATGTCTAGGTTTTGTAAGAATGTTTTTCTCTTTATACCGAACGTGGTGAAATGAGTGTTTCGAATCTTGACCCAGGTACCGGTTATCCTAACGTTCTTGGTTTCGCTCAGTTCCTTGAAGTAAACGACGGGAATTTTTTATTACGTCACGATCAATTCCTTCCACATCCCCAGCAGTTCATTTTTCATTAACCATCAAAATATTGATGTCACATAATGTCAGATGGGAAGAGGGTCTTCAATTTATTTTGTGAAAAAAAAAAATGTATCTCTCCCGTGGGTGCTACATGCCCCGCAAATCGCATAATATATTTTGGTATTTGGTGATGCGAAAATTTCATGAAGTTTCCTGTTGAATTTGAGGTTCTCACAGTGGCTGATATAAATGTATATGTCTTCTTCGGAGAGATATAACGGCTCTATCTTCAGGGTCGCAGAACAATCCAAACAAGAAACTGGCACAAGAAGAATTCTGCTGGTTTCTTCCTTGGCTATCGATCGAAACGTCGGGCACTCTCTGCCAAGAAAACGTCGTTACAGCCCAGAAGACCACACACTCCACATATCCGAACTCCTGATGACGCAGTTTTCTGCACCCTCATCCTCCCTCTCAGATCCAGATATCCTTCCGAGTATATCTGATGTAGGTACAGCGAACAAAGTTATGATGTCATCAGTCGAATGTCCAATGAGTTGCTTCTGCTTACTTTGTCAAATCCGCTTCATGTTGGTCGCCTTTGCATCTAGCTTCGACTTCCAAAATCGCCTCCATCTCAATATTTCCCCATGTTATTCCTTATTACGCGGTAGCGCAGCTGGTTGAGGCTCTATTCTACAAGCTGGAGGTCGCGGAACCTTCCTGGGGGTAAAGGACGGCCGGCGCGTAAGGCTGACCTCACCGCCATCCGTGAGCCGATTGTCTAGAAAATGCAGGGGCCTCGACGTCTCACAACCCTATGGGCCTCCAGGGCCTTTTACAGGGGTAGCTTTACTTAAAATCACCGCCAGCTGTGAGCCGACTGTATAGAAAATGTGGGAGCCTCGACGTCTCACAACCCAATGGGCCTCCACGGCCTGTTACAAGGATAGCTTTACTTAACCTCACCGCGATATGTGACCCGATTGTCTAGAAAATGTGGGATCCTCGACGCCTCGCAACCCTATGGGCCTCCACGGCCTGTTACAAGGATAGCTTTACTTAACCTCACCGCGATATGTGACCCGATTGTCTAGAAAATGTGGGATCCTCGACGCCTCGCAACCCTATGGGCCTCCACGGCCTGTTACAAGGATGGCTTTACCTCCATCTGTGAGCCGATTGTCTAGAAGATGTGGGAGCCTCGACGTCTCATAACCCAATGGGCCTCCGCGGCCTGTTACAAGGATGGCTTTACCTCCATCTGTGAGCCGATTGTCTAGAAGATGTGGGAGCCTCGACGTCTCATAACCCAATGGGCCTCCGCGGCCTGTTACAAGGATGGCTTTACCTCCATCTGTGAGCCGATTGTCTAGAAGATGTGGGAGCCTCGACGTCTCATAACCCAATGGGCCTCCGCGGCCTGTTACAAGGATGGCTTTACTTAACCTCACCGCCATCTGTGAGCTGACTGTCTAGAAAATGTGGGAGCCTCGACGTCTCATAACCCTATGGGCCTCCACGGCCTGGTACAGGGATAGTTACCTCTTAACATCCACATTTAACCTCTTGCTTTCCATTTGCTCGCTCCCCTTTTAGTTTCATGTTAAACGCTTTAATTCCCGATTTCTTCCTTCGTTCATTCTTGTAATGTGCTTATCCGCCTCATTTTCGTATTTAATAATGTCTCTTCCGAAGTATTTGCGTTATATTCTCTGTATCACTGCATCTCGCGTTCTCTCTCTTCAGACGTTTACTTCTCAGTTTCTCAGTAACATAATCTTTGGTGCCGTTCCGCTAGCTGGTAGAGGCAATAAATCAGCGACAGAGGTTGCGGGATATTGATGACTGATGGATGTCACGCACCCGGACGGTACTGCGCTGTTCAGTTTCGGCTTCTGAAGCACAACTGCTGACACCCAGACGGCTCGCAAACATTTCGTCAGCGGCGGCTCGTATCTCCCTACATGACCCGCTCTGCTCTTCCCGGAAGGAATGCAACATTGCTGATCTTAATGTAGACGTATTTCCAAGTAACAGCTATGTGAACAGCCGTTGCTAGGGAGCAGCTCTGTTGACATGTTTCTCCGGCAATGAAAGATCACGCTATAATGGAAAAAACGTTTTCCCTGCGGTCCATGCTGAGTCTATATAAGGACTAACTGTAATTATGAGAAAGTACCTCCACGTTGCACTGCATGCCTCACATGCAGCCCTCCCATTGTTAACATCAAAATTTCGCCTTAATATAGCCCTCCCAACGTTAGCAAACACAAACAAACAAAAAATCCGATCATATGCTCTATCTTTACCAGAAGGACAAGCGGGTACTGCCTGGGAACCTTCAAAATCGGAGATATAGTTTCTCCCCCCCNCCCCCCCCCCCCAATGTATGAGAAAGTACCCTGTGGAGGTGGGACGAATATCTCCACCGCGACCCTGCGAGTAGTAGGAGGCGACGGAAAGGGAAGTCTCAAATCTAAGACAGTAAAATATGGTCGCGAGTCTCAAAGGACTCGGACCCAAGAAAGATTGTGCTGGCAAGGGCCATCAACATACAAAGACATACCCGTCCTCTCGTTAGAGAGGGCGCTCAATAAAAACAAGACCGTAAATGTGAAATAGTAACAAATATCTGGGCATGAGCCGCAGATGAGGGTCGACATAAAGACTTAATGACTGACTGAATCGCAGTCGCAATGTGACTTTGACTTTGACTTTGACTTTTTCCGAGGCTGATATTTGTAGGAGTACAACGGAGAAGGAATACGGGGCTGGGGCGTGAAGTGGGTAGATTAGCTTTAGATTGTAAACGAAGGCGTTAATAAATTCAATCATTCATTCGAAACGCCGTTATTGTTAGTCACGGAGCTATAAACACGTGACAATATTTTTTGTCTTCGTCCATCATCCGAATTTTCAAGATGTCATTACGGTTTTCAGAATGGTTATTTTCTTCAAATGAAAGGCTATGTAGGAAGGAAACCTAAGCCATGTGACGCCGTTTATTCTGGTAGATTTTTACAGTTGTTTCAAAAGAAAATACTGAAGCTTGTAAACCCGTCATTATGCGACGACCGCGAGATAGGCAAGTACACTACAGCCGTTTCTGGAGAACGGCTCAGTGAACACGTTCCCGTTGCTAGGCAGTTGATTTTTAATAATGTAACAGCTTGACTAAAAAAAAAAAGAAGATATGTTTTCTACATGGTCCGTGCCGAGAGGTTATAAGCTAGACGAGATTTAGAGATCAGTCATTTTAGGGTGAGTTCTATACGGGTCTTGAACATGGAAGCAGAGGTATAATCATCGTTAGAAGCCATTACCAGGAAACATCTAATGAAGACACTGCAGGTTGGAAAAGACAGCGTGTGCTGTAGTGATTTGTGAAGTGTGGAAATCAGCGACAGTGTTATAGTTAAAGAAAGCAGTCTTCTGGGATGTGGCGCCGTGTAGATATTGTGTTAACCGACGTTTCGGAGGAACGTATCGCCTCCATCTTCAGGGTAGAAGAAAAAGAAGAATATACGCGAGGAACCAGAGTGATCAGGTGCAAATAGACTACTGCGCTTGCGTATTTTCTTCTTTATTCTTCTACTCTGAAGATGGAGGCGATACGTTCCTCCGAAACGTCGGTTAACACAATACCTACTCGGCACCACATCCCAGAAGACTGGTCTCTTTATAGTCACCGCCGTGACAACCTCAAACCTTACATAGTGTTACAGTTGTTTGTAGTTAAGGTCTGGGAGTGGTAAATAAATCCAATCATCCAAAAACCAAAAACAATATTGCCTCCCCTTTTCGCGGTAGTTCAAGATGGAAGCACCGCGTAGCTCCAATATATTCAATAAACATCTACCAGACTACACGGTGTCAAATTGCGGTTTAGGGAAACAGTCGCTGTTTAATGTGGAAATCATACGGAACACAGAAATATATTCTGTGGGTAGAATGCACAGCTCTGGTACCTGAAATGTTTATACATATTCTAACCAGTGAGTTTTAAATTGATAATCTACTGTAATTTAAATGTCATTATTAAAAATATGGAAGTAAAAAAGAAATAATCTCTTCTTCTAATGAATATTGTTTTTCGACATGAAATTAGTTTTTCCCCCAAAAGTTCTGCAGACGTAAGTAACAGAAACTTCTGTACTTAGCACCATCTGCACGCTTCCTGCTCCAACTAATAGTTGCAGAACCAGAGTAGAGGGGATACGGGGAACAGAACTTGAAGATCAAATGGAAACTCATTCTCTCTAAACCGATTGTCCATAAAGCCTTAATTTTTGTTTAATTAAAAGATGCGTTCCGAAATTTGAAAGGTAAACTCGTAAGCGCCTGTCACGTTAGCCGAGCGGTCTAAGGCACGCGCTGTCTTCGCTCCCTCGGAAGCCGGGATCGTGGTTTGAATCCTACACAAGGCATGGATATTTGGTATGTGTGTTTGTTCTATGTTTGTGTTGTCCTGTGTTTAGGTAGAGGCCATGCGACGAGCTGATCACTTTTCCAACGAGTCCTACCGTCTGTAAAATGATCATGGTAATCTTTAAAGTAGAGGTGTTTCACTTTGACGAATTCGAGTCGGAAGGGCCGTATGAGACCCACGCAGTAGCAATTGGGAACTTGGGACCCATCTCATTATTTGTCTGTAGGCAGAGTAGAACTATGGCAACCTTTACGGAAATGGTTAAATTGCATCTAAATAATATATATGGTGTCAAGTAATAGTGCCTAGACTGGGGGGTAATTGGTTTAATTGGACTCTTGTGGCTGGAAATGATTGTAACTCTTTCACTTATTCACGCAATCGTCCTCTCACAACAATCACAAAGTCTTCTTAGTTTATTTTCACTAGTCATTTTCTAATAATGGACCCCAACAATGTCCTTATGTTCACGTCGTTACCGGCTGGCGACAATTTCGCGCCTACCAAAGTCAAAGTCACTTTAAGACCGACGGTCAGTCGTCCAGTCTGTCTCGGTGTCAAGCCCCCATCTGGGTCTCAAAACCCGATTTTTATTACTGTCAGGCAGTTGCGGGTTTGTCGTTTTTAATTGCTGCACATCCTCGTCAGCGCAGTGACTTTGGTTTCCAAATCCCACAGGACTCATGACCATATTTTACACTATCAGATTCAAGACTCCCCCACCTGGTGAGTCAGGTTCCCGTATTTATATCCCCCAGGAAGAGGGTGGCCCGGTTATACCCCCAGGCACTGGGTTTCCTTTTCGTCGCTTACTACGACTCGCAGGGCTACGGTGGAGGTATTCGAACTGGATCCCACGCGGGGACACTCACATCTACCGACGTTCTCCTTATATAGACTCGGGAGAACCCAATAGTAAACATCGCTCCCAGCAGTCCTCTGTTGTGGCGTCACGTGTTTGTTGGCGCGGAAGCGTCCCTTCTGCCTCCACTATTCCTATCTTCTAGCTGCCATGTCACAACATCAGTTCACTTTCGTACGTCACAGAAAAGACATGAAGATTCCCGGTTGGAGGTGGGTTCGAATACCTCCATCGCATCCCTACGAGTCGTAACAGGCAAACGAAATTGAACCCAGTGCCTGGGGGGTATAATCGGGCCACCCTGTTCCTGAGGGATATAAATACAGGGACCTGGCCCTCCAGGTTGGGGGAGTCTCGAGTCAGAGGAAGTAAAATATGGTCAGAGTCCCGCGGGAGTCGGGCCCAAGAATGACTCCGATGGCGAGGACCAGCAACAATTGCAAACAACAGACCCGTCCTCTAGTCAGAAAGGATGTTACATAAGGGCTTTAACCGCAAGTGTTCAGTTAATAAAATGAATTGTCGTGAGTCTCAAAAGGCTTCGCGCCAAACAAACTGATTGGCAGTAAACCGCCAGCCATAAAGTAATTCAGACTATGAGGAAATACTGGCCATCACCATTACAAAGGCCAACCAACCGATCCTTCTAAGAGAGAAATAATCACGGTGTGTGGGCAGAATGAAAATATTTTAGTGAAAAAGAAGTTGGCATGTATTGTGGCGCATAGACTGGTTACTGGTTGGAGAGTTGCATAATGAGGCGTTTCATAACTTGTGAGCTTCGTTAAGTAAAAGTAGAATGATCAAGTCAAGGAGGATGAAATGGGCAGGGCATGTAGCACCAATGGGGAGAAGAGGAATGCAAATAGGTTATTGGTGGGAAAACAAGAAGTAAAGAGACCACTAAGAAGACCAAGACGCAGATGGGTGGACAATATTAAAACGGATCGTAGTTACATAATGGGGTGGTATGACTGGATCGATCTGGCTGAGGATAGGGACCAGTGAAAGGCTCTTGTGAACACGGTGATGAGCCTTTGGGTTCCCTGAGTGCATATTTTAGTGTATAGAGAACAGGGTGTTGAGAATATTTGGGCCGAAGAGAGATGAAGTAACAGGAGGTAGGAGAAAACTGCACAATGAGGAGCTTCATAACTTGTACTCTTCTCCAAATATAATTAGAGTGATCAAGTCAAGGGGATGAAATGGGCAGGGCATGTAGTACGAATGGAACGAAGAGGAATGCATGTAGGATATTGGTGGTCAGAAAGAAAGAGACCACTGCAAAGACCAAGGCGCAGGTGGATGGACAATATTAAAATGGATCTTAAAGAGATAGGATTGGATGGTATGAATTGAATTGATCTGGTCCAGGATAGGGACCGGTGGAGGGCTCTTGTGAACATGGTAATGAACATTCGGGTTCCATAAAATTCTGGGAAGTCCTTGAGTAGTTTCACAATTGGCGGCTTCTCAAGCAGGGCTTAGCGCCATGAGTGAGTGAGACCCATTACTAAGCAGTGACTCTATAAAGAGGGGCCGTCCTTAGGTAACGTCCGCAACATACACGCACGAAAAAAGAAGAACGGCGTTTTCTTAAGGCCGCGCCGCCGCCGTTTCTGCGCAACAGCTCAGTAAACACGTTCCCGCGGCAAGAACACGAAAGCAAGAATAGAAAAACCATGTTTTTTATGTGGTGCATGCCAAGAATTTATAACCAGGAGAGTTGGAGCAATGAGTACAGTTCTGTATGAGATGCTGGGAATATAGGACCTGAGAGGGTGAAGCTGAAGAATCTCCATTGTTAGATGCCGTTGCCAGAGAAAAGCTGGTGAAAACACAGAAGGCTGGAAAAAGCTTAGCGGATGCTTTTGTGATTTATGAATTGTAGAAATTAGAGGTGGCGCTGTAATTGCTTGTGGTTCCAAGTTATGTGTATAAGTGGTCAGTAAATCCATTGACCAATCCAAACCCCGTCTATAGTCACCCATACTCGTGACAATACATTAAATCAACTAGCATGATTCACCAGAGAAGACAACCGAAGAGATCGTGACATCACAGAAACATAGAAAGCCACGAATGCCGTTCAAGTGATAAAGGTGCATCAACAGAATTGGAAAATTCTTTTGTAAGAGAGAAACTACCTTTCGCAGCAACATTTAGTCCCAGAGCGGGGGGATGACGACACTCGGGACGACCATATGGACGAAGGTCACCTTTTGATGCATGGAAATGGATCCTAATGAATTAGCCATACAACGTTCATAATGATACTTCATGGCGATTATGATACTGTCATATGTTTGATTGTGATTCTCGATGGGATTTGGATTGGATATTGGATTTATTGGCCACTTTACCATACAACTCGTAATTACACTTAATTATAGCGCCATCTACAGTGTACTCCGGCAAACGCTAAGTCTTTCACAGCCTTCAGTGTCTTCATTAGACGTTTCCTTGTAACGTCTTCTAACAATGGTTATTCCTGTGTTTTCGTGCCTAAGTCATTTCTGAACGGCGGCTCCCTTCCAATTGAACTATTCTTCAAAGTCAAAGTTATATTACGACCGACGGTCAGTCGGAGTCTGTCTTGGAATAGAGCACTCATCTGGGGCTTAGGGCCACATTTTTATTACTGCCACATATTTGCAGGCTTGTTGATGTAGGGCGCTCTCTCTGACGAGAGGACGGGCCTGTCGTTTTCCAGATTCACAGTCAACAGTAATAAGTCTATTGTCAGTGTGTTATAAATTACATTTTAAACGTTATTAAATGTATGTATATACAACATATACAATGTGTATCCTTGCTCCTTTTGTCCTTCTTATAACCCTTCGGCACGGACCACCGCAGAAAACCGCGTTTCCAATAGCATCCCTGTTTCTTTGCGACCGTTGCCCACAAACGGCTCTGCACGGTTCTCATAGTGGCTACTATGAAAGCATTGCGTTGTGGGATGTAATACCGTGTAGTTGGGTAGAAGTTAACCAATGTTTCGACTGGTTCTTGGATTCCCCCTCGACTCTGAATATAGATGTAAAACGTTCCTTCGATTAGGTAAAATGTTACAGGACTACACGGCGTCACTTACCAGACAATTGCGCTTTTCAAGTCACCGCTATAAGGGCCTCAAACCAATTAAAACTTTTACTTAATTTATTATTCGGTCAGCTAACACCACATGTTTCATGCGAAGCTAACAGTTGCTCATCTGGCGAAGAAATTCCAGGGATTTTTTGGTTGTCATAATTAGAATCTTATGTGGGGTAACGAAACACTGTCGTGTCCTGTTACGCACAGCAGAAATACAAAATTTCGTAATGTGGGTGTCAAATTACCGCGTGGGAGTTCATCAGGACAATTTTGAGTAACAAGTGGTTAAGCGATTTTGATTTGCAGCGATGTGACGGTAGTGGGGACACTTACGCATGCGCGCGTCGCGTTGTAACAGGAGCAGTTACGCCTCCCCCACTTCTGTCTACTCAAGAGGACGGGGTTTGCCGAATATATATGTATATAAAAAGATATTTCAGTGTGGCGGATATCAGAACACGCGTGGCTGTCAGACAAGACGAAGCAACAGCATCACAGCACAAGACCAGACTCGTGAGAGCTCCCATTAAAGGTAAGCATCAACACGTACTGACTCCTGTCTTGTCAGCAGTGAAATATATTTCATGTAACATTTATTTTATTTACGTTCTTTACACAACAATTGAAAAGAGCAATATTATTAAGAACTTTATCTTGCGAAACGCGACGAGGAGCAAACATCAGAAAACTGAGCTCTGTTTCTTTATTGCTGATTATTTGATTAATTCTTCGGCCCCGAAGATGGATGCAATAATTTCCCCCGAAACATCGGTAAGATCCTACCGTGCTACATGTCCTTACATCCTATTCTTGGCAGTCCCTCAAATCCAACATCTTTATTCTAATTTTAACGATATACATTCTTTTGTTTTTGTTTACATTGTGACATTTTGTGCTAAAACTTATCAGATGTCTGAGGCTCTATCGGACGAAAATTGTTAAGAATATGGCATTTCGATAGTTTAGGTTGTGAAACGGGGAGTTAGGGCACAACGCTCCAGGAACAGCATTTATTTATTTTATTTGGAACGAAGAGAGATGAAGTAACGGGAAGTTGGAGAAAAATGCATAATGAGCAGCTTCATAACTTGTACTCTGCTCCAAGTATAATTAGAATGACCAAGTCGATGAGATGAGAATGGCATATAGCACGAATGGGGACGAAGAAGAATGTGTGTGTAGAATATTGGTGGGAAAGCCAGAAGGAAAGAGATCATTAGTAAGACCAAGACATAGGTGGATAGATAATATTAAAATGGATCTTAAAGAGATTGGATGTCGTGGAATAGACTGGACTGATCTGGCTGAAAATAGGGACCAGTGGAAGGACCTTGTGAACATGGCAATAAACCTTCGGGTTCCATAAAATGCTGGCAAGTTCTTGAGTAGCTACACAACTGGAGGCTTCTCAAGAAGGGCTCAGCTCCATGAAGTTAATTTACTTAACGACGCCGTCAATACTTCAGACTGTACGGCGTAAATTGTCAGGATGAGTTAGGAATAATGTGAAAGGAGGCCACTGTCGCCTAATTTCAGATACTGTCAGATTTTGTTAAGAGCTACTGAGGAAAAGCACCAAAACCTGTCAGAATATCCGGTATTAGGGCCAAGAAAAAAAGATCAGTGACGTTCTGACGATAAAGCAGGCGTTCTTTCCACTGTCAGAGACTAATATTTACAGCGCAAATATACAGAGTGGTGCAAATCGCAAAGACAAATTTTATAATTTGCATGTATATTTCTTTATTCTTCCTGTGCGTGAATGTGCAAGGTTGTCATCTTGAATACTCAAGTCATGAAGGTGTATGTATTTTTAAGACTCTAAAGATATTTATAAGAGAAGTTAAACAACATGGCGCGATTAGTGAATATCTCCTAGTTCAATGTAGAACTTGACTCTCGAACACGTGTATAATTACTGGGAACTGTCTAAGCATAAAGTTGAAGTTTTCCCTGTGCTTAACTAATTAAGCACTACTCCATGAAGGCGTATGGCGAAGTGGATGTACAAATCCACATATTCTTGATCTCGGAACTAGCTGGAGGTGAGTGGTCAGCTTCAAGACCCTGCCGCTTCACCCCCGGGGAACGAGTCCCTGGTACCCTTGGATAGGAGGTTGGGTGGACCCCAGAACGAGACTCGACAGGTGGCGGTTCCTGGAGACGATATCGCTGAAGAAAAATTTCAAAATTAACGGCCCACAACATCTTTGAGGTTACTACCCCTAAAACACTAGCATAAACGTAGACACCCTAGAAGAAAACTTGTAAAATAAAAGTAAAGTTACTAAGATCTAAAATATCTGAGTAAAGTTGTCCCTGAGCGTAACTAATTAAACACTATGCCATGAGGACGTATGGGGGAGTGGATGTATAGATCCACATATTCTTTATCTCAGCATTAGTTGCAGGTCAGCTTCACGCCCCCGTCGCTTTACCCCCGGGATATATTCCCCTGTACACATTTCATATGAATCTGGTTATCCCTAGAGACGGTCTGGACGTTCATAGGATAAAAATCTTGCCCATACCGGGAATCGAACTCCGATCTCTTGGTCTTCCAGCCCGTAACTAGTCGCTATACCGACTGAGATATCCCGGCTCGGAACTTAATTCTCTAATAGCCTTATGATATACAATAAGAATGATTCTATTTGTATCTGTCAGATGTAAACGCACATTGTGAGGATTTTAGAAATGTCCATAAAAACAACAGACAACAGTGTGCGATGGAAGTGCTGAAAATGAGGTCTTCTTTCAGCCCTGACAAGCTGATCGCGTTCCCTGAGGGTACGGTTACCACAGTTTGAGAAACGCTGTCCTGAATTGCGACATTAACACGCGACTCCAATACAAAGAACAACAGACTGGCACGATCGCTCTCTGCTCACAACACTGCATCCACGCTCCTTGGTTTCTTACTGAAAAGAGACTGTGCACTGTAATCCGCCTGAGGACATATGTTTAGGCTACATGCAATACTAAATAGTCGGAGAAGTTGCCTCCCGATTACGGCTGAACTCGATAGAATAAAGAGATCCCAGAGATATGAAATCCTGTCTTCTTCACGTTTCAACTTCTCTCGTCTTCCTACAGAACTATTTCATACAGTTTAATCATCGCCTTCTCCTTAGGAACTTGATGGTCACGGGGTCACGGCAACATTTGTGCAGCTACAAAAAAAAAAATTAAGAAACCTCCGATCGAAATGGACTTCATTCGGTACTCGGGACAGGGACTGTGTTTCTTGTGAGAAAGGCAGCAAATCCCGTGGAAATTCTTGAGTAGTTACACGACTATCAGAGTCTCCAAGACTATTTTCCATGCAGAATATTAGGGTTTATACTGAGAAAGAGACATCTCACTGTTAAGTGATTGTGACTTGCTTTTCTAAAGCATTCATCAGATAAGGGCCGCCTATTTTACCTGATGAAGGGAACAGATAGTTACCGAAACGTCATGATGTTGGTATAAATACGATTTCCATACAACTGTTGGCATTTCTTAACTACATGATAAATTATTTGGTTCTCAAAAACAAATTTTCTGATTGGAATTATTTAATTGAAATAAGATTATATATTCAATATACAGGGCACGCGGTAGCGAAGTTTGTTGAGGCGCTACACTACAAGCCGGAAGGTCGCGGGTTCGATTCCCGATGAGGTCACTGGATTTTACAATTTACCTAATCCTTCCAGCCATATTGTAGTCCCTGGGGTCGACTCGTCCTCTAACAGAAATGAGTACAGGAATCTGCCTGGGGGTAAAGGGCGACCGGTGCGTAAGGCTGACAACCTCACCGCCGTCTGTGAGCCGATTACCTAGAAAATGTGGGAGCCTCGACGTCTCACAACCCTATGGGCCACCACGGCCTGTTACAGAGATGGTTGTACTTAAACCAAGCGCCATCTGTGAGCCGATTGTCTAAAAAATTTGGGAGCCTCGACGTCTCACACTCCTATGAGCCTCCACGGCCTATTACAGGGTAAGCTTTATTTAACCTCACCGCCAACTGTGAGCCGACTGTCTAGAAAATGTGGGAGCCTCGATGTCTCACAATCCTATTGGCCACCACGGCCTCTTACAGGGCCAGCGGCACTTAACTCAACCGCCATCTGTGAGCCGACTGTCTAGAGAAAATGTGGGAGCCTCGACGTCTCACAACCCTATGAGCCTCCATGGCCTGTCTCAGGGATAGTTTTACTTAACCTCACCGCCGTCTGTGAGCCGACTGTCTAGAAAATGTAGGAGCCTCGACATCTCACAGCCATATGTACTTCCAAGGCATATTACAAGGATAACTTTACTTTTTACCTTTTATTCAATATACACAGTGATTTTAAATTTTCGTGCCCTATAAACGGAAAGCCCGACGATAATATATAATTACCTTATATTTTTGACATTTTAATTACTTCAGATACGATACATTTTATATCAAACACTTCTGAAAATTCAGTGGGAGTGGGAAATTACGAAGTCCACTTAGACGAAGTGCCCAGTCTCCCCAAGTTGAAAACTTCAGGAAATGTAGCTACTTCTGCACTCGACAGAACAGCAATACTCACTAAATAGTAAAGCGCGCACTGCGAAATACCGGTCACTCTTGGCATCTTCTGCTCCTGTTCGCAACTACTCGCTAACACGAACAGAGTAGCGAATGAAGAACAAACGTTAGCCTATTATATATACGTGTCGTGTTAGTAAGTTAATCGTGAAGTTACAGCCATGCTTTAATTAATCCTATGTCATGAAGACGTATGGAGAATTGGAGGTGAGTGGTGAGCTTCATTTTCTAACCGCTTTATCCCCGGAGGAAACCCCCCGGGTGTGGAGTAGAGAAGAATGGTATGATTCTGCCGGGAATCGAAACCTGGTTCCTTGTTCGTGCCGCCCATAGCTTGGTCACTCTACAGAGCGAGAAATCCCGGTTCCCAATATGAACAGAATATTTGCGTTCCCGCGCAGGAACATCCGCGCTATTTTTGTCACGCGTCACTCCTAACTCTAGAAAAATAGCGTATATTTACTACCTCAATTGTTGCCATGATCCAGTTGTTTTAACGTCACATTGTTGTCGTGATCACATTATTGACAAAACTTCAATGCATTTCTTGCGGAGGAAGTAATAGGAAAATATGTTGTCTTGGACTCAAATCCATACACGTAACAGCAAAATTAACATTTTCCTGGGGTTATCTGCCGATTTTTCCTGCGATGCGCTGTTTCAGAGAGACATGACGAGAGAGACTGAGAGACGAACTTCGGGGAATGGGTATCTGTCTATTTCCTGTTGCTTCCACATTGGAGCAGAGGTATCCGTGAAACACTTCGTTTCACTTCAGTTTCTTCGTCCTAGAAAGTCGGTAGAACTCCTTGGACAGGGGATCAGCCCGACACACAGGACAACACAGACACAGAATAAACACACACAGATATGAGTGCCTTATACCGCTCGGCCACTGTGACCGGCGGATCATGTCTGTGCAGAGAATAGGAAACTGGTGCAGTTCAGAGAACATGCGGTAAGAAGGGAAGAGAGCTGACGTGGTTGGAGCTGTACACACAAAATGGAAACAGTCGCCCTAACGTGTGACAGGAGTCGTGACCACTGATTTTTGTAGATGAAAAAGGGCTCTAGAGGCACAGACCCTCACTTGTATGAGGGAGTTGCCAGGTTCGAATCTCTCTGGAACAACTGCTTATCGTGACTAAAGTTCTCCATTGTTTCCTTTGTCCCTCCGGTCAAAACGCCTGATAATAACCTTACCAACCGGAGAAAGACGGGGAAGTACCGACGTATCAACCAGAGAATAACGGGGAAATACCGACTTATCAACCAGAGAAAGACGGGGAAATAGCGACGTATCAACCGGAGAATGACGGGGAAGTACGGATGCATCAACAGGAGAATGACGGGGAATTACTGACGTATCAGCCGGAGAATGACGGGAAAGTACCGATGTGTAAACCGGAGAAAAACGAGGAAGTACCAAAGAATTTAGTCCTTTAAATCCAACACCATTTTTATCGGGGTCCGCTAAATCGAGGATTTAGTATAGTTACTTGTAGTTCCAAGTTGTAAGTGCTCAATAAATCAAATTACCAATTCAACCCCTTGTCTGGTCACTAACACTTCCCAGTATTGCAGTCGTCTGAGTTGTGACACAAAAGAAAAATCTTCTACACTAAAGATGGATGCAGTACCGTCCTCCAGAATATGGAGATATATCTACCAGACTACAACGCGCCATAACCCACAAGGCCACAACATAAATCATCACCTCCCTGAAACTGCAAGTCTCATATGAGGACCACGTGAAATGCAGTCCTTGCCAATTTATTACTCGTAAGAGACTGGGGGACTTTTAAGTAAATATTGCGGCTCAGTTCCTTTCTTATCCCTTCCCACTGAAATTCATTTGGGGCCGGGATAGCACGGTCGGTATAGCGACTGGTTACGGACTGGACGGCCGAGAGGTTGGAGTTCGAGTTCCGATAGGGGCAAGATTTTTCTCCTCCTCGCAGCGTCTACACTGGTTCTGTGACCTACCCAGCCTCCTATCCAGTGGGTATCGGAGTCTCTTTTCCTGGGAGTAAAGCGGCCGGGGCGTGATGCTGACCAATTACCTCCAACTGCTGCCCAGGTCAAGAATACGTGGATCTATACATCCATCCCCACCGCCTTTATGTCTTTATGGTGTAGTGTTCAATTAGTTAAGCACAGGGACAACGTTACCTGAAATTCGTTCTCCTTGTTGCCGAGTGCACCCATAACTTCTCCTGCTCGAATGCAGTTTACCGTTCATCTCAAGTAAAGTAACCCATGACAGCGAGGCCGCGCCATAACTCAAGCGGTTAGTCGCTGGCTTCCCACCGCGGCGGCCCGGGTTCGATCCCGGGTCTGGTCAAGTGGGATTTGTGGTGGACAAAGTGGCGCTGGGGCAGGTTTTCTCCGAGTACTTCGGTTTCCCCTGCCAGTCTTCATTCCACCAATTGCTCCACAATCATCCTCACCTATCATCTGGGGCTGGTGCAAAAGGCAAGAAGAGGCCGCAGTACAAGGGACTTAGTCCCACTCCACTAGCAATCATCATCATCATCAGTAATCTGTCAAGACGACAGGTCCACAGCCTCTTTCAAAACAATTCCTCCACTTAATGCGATCTAGAGCTTTCTCCTTCAAATGACAGTATCCTCTTCTGTCCCCAAGGTCATCCAGCATCTTCTTACGTCTTCTTCCTCGTCTTCTTGTCACTTCTATCCGCCCATCTATCTTTCCTTCGATAGCTTCTTTTAGAAGGCAGTTTCTGCGTAAAACATGACCAATCCAATTAGCCTTCCGTTTTCTTATTTCATGTAGGATATTCCTCTGCTCACTGACTCTAATTAACACTTCTTCATTTCTCACATAATCGGTCCAACTGATCTTCTCCATTCTTCTCCAACACCACATTTCGAAACTTTCCAGATGTTTCTGATCTACTGCCCTAAGTGTCCATGTTTCAGCCCCATACAGAGCTATGCTCCAAATGTAGCATTTCACTAGTTTCTTCCTCAAATTTAAGTCCAATTTGCTGGTAAAAAGATTCTTCTTCTTGCTAAATGCAGCTTTTGCCATGGCAATCCTGGATTTAATTTCACAAGTACACCTTCCATCATCTGTTAACAAGCTACCCAAATATTTAAAACATTTCACATTCTCCACTTGTTTTTGGTCTATCTTTATTGTGACTGGGGTTGGTTGTCTCGAAATTTTCATTACTTTTGTTTTCTCCACATTCATTTCCATGCCATAGCACCTTCCAATTTCAATTAGTCTATCAATCATGCCCTGTAGCACAGTTTCTTCCTTAGCCATTAACACAAGGTCATCTGCATATTTCACAGTTTGAATAATTTGCCCTCCTACTTTGAAGTCACCGAGCCCATCCAGAGCTTCCTTGGTAAGGCATTCGCTGTACAAGTTGAACAGAATTGGTGATAAACAGCATCCTTGTCGAACTCCTCTTCCAATCTGCACACTTCCTGTCTCCCCCCTGTCCAGTCGTACTCTAACTTTCTGATCCATGTACAATTTGCTAATCAATCTTCTTTCATGCCAATCGATACCTGTTTCTTTCAGGATCTGCATTAATTTGGTCCAGTTTACCCGGTCAAATGCCTTCTGCCAGTCTATGAAGCAAACACACAGTTCTTCATCTATCTCCAAAGTTCGTTCCGCTATAATTCTCATCATCCCAATTGCATCCCTGGTTCCTTTTCCTCTTCTAAATCCAAACTGATCTTCTCCAAGTACATCCTCTATTTTCCTTTCAATTCTTCTTTTAAGTATCTTTGCTATTATCTTTGCTGTATGTGCAATAAGACTTATTGTGCGATGGTCGCTGCATTTTGTAGCTTTTGTCTTTTTCTTTAAGGCAATCATTGTAACTTCTGTAAAGTCCTTGGGCCACTCTCCACTTTCATATATGGTGTTCATTAGTTTTGTCAGTGTTTTCAAACCACCTTCTCCCAGTAACTTGAGCACATCTCCAGGTACATCATCATCTCCTGTAGCCTTTCCCTTCCTCATTTCCTTGATAGCTTTTTCCACCTCACTTTGTAAAATATATGGTCCTTTCTCGTCTGTATCTACTTCTTCTTCCGGTTCAACTTCTAAGGTTTCTGGCCGATTAGGTCGATCATATAGTTCTGAAATATAATTTTCCCAAATTTTCAGCACTTGCCTCTGATCTACTATTCTATTCCCCTGGGAGTCTTCGATGCCAACATTTTGAATCCCATGATTCTCTTTCCATCCTAGTTCTTTTGTCTTCATGTACATCAAATCATAACGGCCTGTTCTTTGAAATTCCATAATCTCATTACATATCTTCTCAAGATATTCCTTTTTGGCCCTGTCCGTGGCTCTTTTCAATTCATTCCTCAGTCTCCTGTATTTCCTCCTGCCTTCTTCATTGTTGACATTCTTCCATTTCCTTCGCTCCTCCATTTTACTCATCATCTCCTGTGTAACCCATGGTTTTCTTGCTATCTTCTCAACTTTACCTACCAAATCACTGATAGTATCTAACATGCATTCTTTTATATCGTTCCACTGCGCTTCAGCATTTCCGCTTTCACCTTCAATTGCACCGAGTTTCTCTTCTAGAGTCTCTTGCACGCTTTGTCTTTGAGCATATAACTTCTCCAAATCCCATCTGGGTCTGCGCTTTCGAAATCCTATAATTTTCTTCAACCTGGTTCGGAACTTGGCAACCAGCAAGTTGTGGTCAGAGTCAATGTCTGCCCCAGGAAGCGTCTTCACATCCTTCACACTGTTTCTGAATCGATGTTTCACAAGGATGTAGTCCAGCTGATGCCTCTTCCAATCCCCAGGTGCCTTCCATGTGTAAATTCTTCTCTTTGGCTTCTTGAACCAAGTGTTGGTAACAATCAATCCATTTCGTTCACAAAAGTCAATAAGCATTTGACCTCTGTGATTCCGTCTTCCTAGTCCATGTGATCCAACAATATTCTGATATGGTTCATCTCCAACAATGCTGTTCCAGTCTCCCAATATGATGCTGTTTGTGTCTCCTCTTCCATCTTCCTGAAGAATTTCTTCAATTGTGTCATACACTTTTTCCACTTCATCATCTTCATACTCTGATGTTGGCATGTACACTTCCACTAGCAATAGAGGAAAAAATCTGTGGGCATTACAGTCCCGTCATATATAAAAAGATAAGCATATAAATGACAAGAGGTAAAGTTGATCCCGTTCTTAATTAATTAAGGGTCATGCCATTGGGGAGTGGAAATATAAATACACAATTCTTGATTTCGACCCTATATGGAGGTGAGTTGTCAGATTCACGTCCCGGCAGTTTTACTCCAAACGAAACAGCACCCAGTGTCCATTACGTACGACGCTGGGTGGACTCCAGAGCTGGTCTGGACGTTATGAAAAAGAGAAAATTCTCCCTTGCCGGGAATCGAACCCCGGCCGTCCAGCCCATATCCCGTCGCTATACCGACTGATTTATTCCGGTTCCTAACAGACCGATATTAAAACAAAATAATGTATTTTTCAGATACTTCTGCGATAAATCATTACAATAGTTTTGCAGTTTTTTCTGACAAAAACTAACTAACTAACCAAGCAACAAACTACTACCCACCTGACCACCTAACTAAGCAAAGGCCCAACTCCACAGAGAAAAGTCTTTCTATTGAAGTCAACAGTAAAGAATTTCTACGCCTTTTATAAAATCCGAATGTGCATTCCCATTTACACAAAAGTCCATCAGTAATCCCCATCCCAAGGCACATAAATCCGGTTCACAGCCTCCAAACCTATTTCCTTAAGAACCATTTTAATATTACCTGCTCTTCCTTCTACATTTAGGTCTCAAAACTGGTGTCCTCCGTTCATGTTTTCCCACTAATATATCTCATCTCTCCCATGCATGCTATATTCCCTTGATTTTGTCTCCGTTATGTCGTAACCAGCCCACAAATTAGGAAACTCCATGAAATTCACACGCAAGGATATGCTTACATAACGACAAATGATAACAATGTATGCGTATATTGGTGGAGTTAGGGATGGAATTCAATGTTGGCAAGACCGGCCGTTTGGTTGCAAAAGTCCTTCAAGCATTTTATTATGTGAAAGAAGAAAACATATGAAATTATATGGTTGAAATATCAGCGGTTGCTTGTTTTCATTTCTGAACACGGACCTCTCTGAAAGCACTCTAATAACACGTTTAAAGCCAAAGTGAATGCAAACAAGCAATACTGCAACAATTGGTTATTAAAATGAAGATTATGATCAGAGGAAAACAAAAGCAAGTAGAGAACTCTCACTTACTCGTCGGTCAGAACGAGAAGCAATGTTATGTAACGTATCAGCAGAAGTGAACAAATATTATTCCGCAGTCATATGCAGCTGAAGTTGTGCGCGACCCCTTAATATCCAGTGGTCGCTGCGAGTACCGCTCGCTTAGACATCCACATTCTGACTACAGAGTTTATTTGTGTGTTCCGTATGGTTTTCACAATAAACAGCGATTGTGTCCCTAAACAGCATTAACCGGTTGGGCTTTGTAGCGGTGATGTAATGTGTTTCCTGTGGGGTAACGACTGAACTCCACATTCTGCCCACACAGTGTGTTTGTGTGTTCCGTATGGTTCTCACAGTAAACAGCGACTGTTTCCCTAAACAGCATTAACCGGTTGGGCTTTGTAGCGGAGACGTAATGTATTTCCTGTGGGGTACAGATTGAACTCCAGATTCTGCCTACACAGTGTGTTTGTGTGTTCCGTATGGTTCTCACAATAAACAGCGACTGTTTCCCTAAACAGCATTAACCGGTTGGGCTTTGTAGCGGAGACGTAATGTGTTTCCTGTGAGGTACGGACTGAACTCTGCATTCTGCCCACACAGTGTATTTTTGTGTTCTGTATGGTCCTCACAATAAACAGCGACTGTTTCCCTAAACTGCATTAACCGGTTGGGCTTTGTAGCGGAGACGTAATGTGTTTCATGTGAGGTACGAACTGAGTTCTTACATATTATTTAGAAGAAATTTGTTGTCGTGATCCTCAAAAGGCTTGGCGCCAAGGCGAACTGATTGGCTTCTTTCCGCATCCCTTCCAATTTGTCATTCGTGGTCCATCCTATTCACTCATATAATCTGGGCAGCTGAAAACTTCATTAGGTAACGCATGAAGAACATTATAAACCGGTTCGTTTTCATAATGGATAAAGAGTGAATTTTATGTCAACTGGAAACTGAAGTTTCAAATTTTATTGCATAAGATCAATGCTTACAAATGTCAAAGTAACGTTATTACGCAATAAGGCTGATGTTTTTTACAAAAAAGTCTGGCATGAAAACTTGGTTTTCGAATTTTCTCCCTTTATACGTGTAAATGACTAGCAAGACGCCTGTTGAAAATTCAAAGTGAAGTCTATAAGAAACTTTCATACTTTCCCTCCTTTCTCCCGTACTCCTTTCCCAACACATTTATTTGTCTGTCCTATAATTATCTGTCTCTCTCTTCCTTCCATCTTTTCCTTTATTTGTCATTTCTATCATCATTCTTCCTCTTCCTTCTATACTCTCCTTTACCTTAAAATAGTTAAAATCCAATTTAAAAGAACAATAAAAACGATCAACTCTGCTACTTTATTGCTACATTTCACCCTACCTCTGCGTCTTCCGTGAGCGCTTGTTTATACAATTACAGTAAGCCCTCACTAATCCGGATTAATTAGGGGGGCTCATGCAGATTAATGAAGCAAAAGATAACCCTAAAAGACAAAAAAGAAATCTTAGAAAGCAAAAAAAAATAGAAAAGTTAATAATATAAGCAATGCTGATAAAAATACATAAAAATAACATTGCAGCAATGTCTTCCCTTGTTGGAAGCTGAGCTCCAGGGTCTCCTTCATCAAGCTGAAGCCAATCTTGGATATTTTTTGCGTTGTTTCAGTCTCTCCAGCTGCCTTCAACACAATCTGAAAGTCCTCTTGCTCTAATCCCTCTTGCTCCTAAAATCTATTATTTAAAGTATGTACTCAAATGTGAACAGGATTATCCGTCATCCGTATTAACCGACACCGGATTAGCGAGAGTTTACTGTGCGGAAATGTGGAAGTGTATGCATATGTTATCGAGTGAGATACTCTCTGGAGAGACTGAGGAAAATTAAAAATATCCGGATAGTCAAGTGTGTCGGCAGGTATTTGAACCGAGCACGTCCCGAACGGAAGCCAGAGATGTTACTGCTTGAGCAGTCAGTAGCCGGCTGATGATTCGTGTTTGTGGATGTAGCAATCAGCCAATCAGAGGGCAACATCCTATCGCCATACATGCGTGACGTGTATCAACATTTACTTCTGATTGCAGAAGAGATTAGCCCGAAAATCGAATCAGACGTCTGTCTATAGACCTTTCCGATGTTTGCCTACGTAAGCGAACGCCTACTGTAATTACGAAGTGTACGAAACATGCAAACCGCGCACCTTTTATTTAATCTTTGAACGAAATGCCGGGCTGATCTCCAGTCCAGTGTAATCTGAGGTGGAAACACCAATTTACCTTGCGGGAAAGCCAGACAACTTGTTCGGAGACCCACAAAGGAAGCACGCAGGGAGAGGTGTGTATGCTGTGGCCGGCGAAGTGACGTACTGCACATGAAAGAGTGTACACAGTTCTTGGGAACAAAACCCTCTGCCCCGTAGGCCCTACTCCCACAACAAAGTCTCCACAACCATCACACGTTTGTCTGATGTTCAAAATTGTATAGCAGAGCAACGGATGACTGACAGCAGTCCAAATGCCAACGCCTTAAGCGCTGAATTTCTTCCAAACGGCATATAAAGACTCAGTTAGTACCTCACAGGAAACAAATTTCGTATCCGTTACAAAGCGGAACCGGTTAAAGCTGTTTAGGGAAATAATCTCTTTTTACTGTGAGAACCATACGGAGCGCACAAAGTTGGAGAGAGAGAGAGAGAGAGAGAGAAAGAGAGAGAGAGAAAGAAAAAAAAAAAAGAAAGAAAAAGAAAGAAAGAAAGAAAGAGCATCGATTTAA
>NW_019729207.1:478183-522040 GCF_002891405.2 Cryptotermes secundus | reverse complement strand
GGCAGAATGCAGTTTGTACCTCACAGGGAACATATTATGTCACCGCTACAAAGCCCAACCGGTTAATGCTGTTTCGGGAAACAGCAGCTGTTTATTGTGAGAACCATACGGAACACACAAATACACTGTGTGGACAGAATGCAAAGTTCAGTCCGTACCTCACAGGTAACACATTACATCACCGCTACAAAGCCCAACCACTTAATGCTGTTCAGGGAAGCAGTCGTTTATTGTGAGAACCATACGGAACACACAAATACACTGTGTGTGCAAAATGCAGAGTTCTGTCATTGTAACTTATAGAAATGTTGCTAAGTACTGACTCTCTAAACAACAGTCGTTGTTAGGTAATGGTCGTAAACAGTAACACAAGAATGGTGTATTCTACGCTGTCCGAACAACAGCAACATGATGCAACAATAGAACAACTGCTGGGAAAAGTGTTTTCTGTGCGGTCCTTGTTGAGGTGTTATAAGCAGGATAAGCCTAGAATTTTGAGAGTAGATTTCCGTGGTTTTCCTCGGTTCTAGAGCAAATGTTGAGTTGGTACTCTAATTCCACGTTGCACTGCATGCCTCCCTCCCACTGATAACATCATAATTTCGCCCTAATATAGCCCTCCCAACGTTAGCAAAAATTTTACTACATATAGTGCACCCTTTCCAGCGTCATAAAAATATATATTAAAAGAATCAGATTATATGCTCTACCTGTACCAGAAGGACAAGCTGGCACTGCCTGGGAACCATCAAAATCGGAGATATAGTTTCTTACCCTCCCAAATGTAGTGTCTCTGCCCCCCCCCCCAGTACTTCTCTTTCTATTTTTTAATTTTGAGGGTTGTGAGATAGTCGCCGGCCAGTAAGGACGTCAACACGGAAGCTAAGGAATCTACTACGTTGGAAGCCGTTACCAGGAGACAATCGTTGAAGATATAGCACATTGAGTGTGAGATGATTGAATTCCAATCTAATCCAGAACTCTTTATTATTAGTCACGCTAACCCCGAATACGTGACAACAAAGTAACCACTGGGCTATAAAGTGTTAAATGTTAATGACTTGGTTTTCACTCAAAGAGAAGGTCAAATTCTTCGACGTAATGTAGTTTAAAAAAGTGAAACTTCATCTATACATAGGGATTAAACTCAGCGCAACACTTTCGAGTTCGATATTACATATTTATATCGATAATACTCGCCACTTTAATGGCACTTTTGCCAGTCACGATTTTTATTCGCCATAATATTTCATCCCTTCAACACTGTCTCGATAGAATGAGTTAGCGCGTCGTTATAACCAACAACTGGGACTCCACCCCAGACCGTCCTGCAAAACTGCCAGTAAGCCCACAGCGCTTGGAAAACCAGGAAAAATAGGAACACTACAATAAAGGGCCATTACGATGGACTGATGAGAGAGCAGGCCTTGGTCGACGAGCGTTTCATCCCAACAGAAAAGGTTCAGCAGATCACAGAAGTTAAAATGGTGAATCGTTAACAGAAACTCCTCCACTTTTGTATTCTGCTGTGAGTTTAACTTAAAAAAAAGTGGGAAAATAAAACCTTTAATTGGCAGTGGTAATCCTGTACGGGGTTCCGTTAAAAATGTTTTTAAAAAACAATAAAAGCGAATCGCTGTGTAAAGCATGTACGCGTATGAAAAGTTTTGTGCAGTTGGGATTCATCTGTTACACAAAGAAAAATATTTTCCCTCCTGACATATTACGTACAAATGAAATGTAAATAGGTAAAGCTATCGTGTAACAGGCCGTGGAGGTTCATAGACTTGTGAGACGTCGAAGCTCCCACAATTTCTAGACAATCGGCTCACAGATGACGGTGAGGTTAAGTAAAGCTATCCCTGTAACAGGCCGTGGAGGCCCATAGGGTTGTGAAACGTCGAGGCTCCCACATTTTCTAGACAATCGGCGCACAGGTGACGGTGAGGTTAAGTAAAGCTATCCCTGTAACAGGCCATGGTGGCCTATAAGGTTGTGAGACGTCGAGACTCCCACATTTTCTAGACAATCGACTCACAGATGACGGTGAGGTAAAGTAAAGCTATCCATGTAACAGGCCGTGGAGGTCCATAGGGTTGTGAAACGTCGAGGCTCCCACATTTTCTAGACAATCGACTCACAAATGACGGTGAGGTTAAGTAAAGCTATCCGTGTAACAGGCCGTGGAGGCCCATAGGGTTGTGAGACGTCGAGGCTCCCACATTTTCTAGACAATCGGCTCACAGATGACGGTGAGGTTAAGTGAAGCTATCCCTGTAACAGGCCGTGGGGGCCCATAGGTTTGTGAGACGTCGAGGCTCCCACATTTTCTAGACAGTCGGCTCACAGATGACGGTGAGGTTAAGTAAAGCTATCCCTGTAACAGGCAGTGGATATCAATAGGGTTGTGAGACGTCGAGACTCTCACATTTTCTAGGCAATCGACTCACAGATGGCAGTGAGGTTAAGTAAAGCTATCTCTGTAAGAGGCCGTGGAGGCTCATAGGGTTGTGAGACGTCGAGGCTCCCACATTTTCTATACAATCGGCTCACAGATGGCTGTCAGCTTTTCAGCCTTACCCACCAGCCACCCTGGTACTCATTTCTGTTAGAGGCTGAGTCGACCCCCAAGGCCATAGTGCATTTGAAAGTGTTAGGTCAATTGAAAAAAATCCAATGATCTCATCGGAAATGGAACCCGCGATCGTCTTAGAGGCATTTATTTTTCTATACTGTTCTGTGATATTTTTGATCTTACTGTTTATTTAAAGCTCATCAGTTTTATGTTAGTTATGATGCCCTTGTGGAGGTAATTATGAATATTTCTGTCTTCTGGAATGTGACACCGAAGAGTCTGGTAAATTGTTGCCACCATTTCGAAGGAATCTATTGCCTCAGACTTTAGGGTACTTCAGAGTTAAAACCAGCCGGTAGATCTACATGACTGCACGTCGTCACGCTCCACAGGACAACAATCCTCATTAATACTTCTATTCTGACCTTCGCTTTTCGCTGTTCCTGAAATATTTTTCTATTTGGAATCTCACCTCATTCAGAACGTATCCATTTCTTTTTGTGGAAATCGTGCAATGCGAAGTAGTTTAGCCTTTTTTCCTTTATGTAAAAATTCTGATTCCTCAAACAACGATTTATATTATTTTACGCGTGAGTACATAGGTTCCCTTCGCTCAAACTTCGATATATGCCCCCGCACTTTTCAAAGACATACTGATGTCCACATCATCATTTTAAACTCTCAAAACTGCATCCTTTTCGAGGTTTTAAACCTGGACTTTAACTTCCACATCATTTGCCTTCTTGAGAAGGGATCCCTCCATGTTAAATTTCTGCGTTTTGTTTATTTACCGACAGTCTCTCCCTAACTTGTATAACCATCAGATAAGATTCTGTATCACAGCTCATCGAATATTAGGACGCTGCGACGTCGGAACATCGTACCCTTGATAATTAGGATTCTTTTTGGACGGGACAAAACATATTCTTGTAACTACCACTGTCATTTATACGTTCCCAATTACCAGTTTGAAAATATGGTCTCTCTTTGCTTTCTACTGAAAGAGTCCAGCAAATTTCCATGTGGTACGTAGTGAATTGATCGAATACATGCTCCAGTTCCTCTTAAAGGCCATCCTTTGTATTGTCACTTTTTATCTTCAGTTGAAACATGCACACTCAGAACAATATCACATCAGCGACCTCTAACATGCATTTCACCACCAATAAACTGTGCTAACTCAGCTGCTGAAGGAATCTCTTCCTAACTATTTTTGTCAGTAGACTAGCATTCTGAAGGTACTCGGTTCGATCACGGACGGAGAAACCGGCTATTACGATATATAGTGGTTGTCCTCAGTCTTAAGTAAAGGCCAGGATAATATTATCGCATATAAGAGGTTAGAGTGACTAATAATAATGAGTTCTGAATTATGATTAGGCTTATTGGCACTTCTTTACAATTACAGTTGATTACAACAGCTCATACATTGAACTCCTTCTGAGTGGCTTCGGTTTGACGAATCTCTGTGAAGAACCAACTCCGTTTCATAAAAGCCTTGCGGTCAGAATAGAAGTCACCATGTCGAACAGTTAATTTTCCTCTGTGTTTATGTGTTGTCATGGGAATGCCTTTGCTAATATTCGCTGCCGCGGAAGCAGGTGTTTACATGCCGTTGCCTCACAAATTAACTTTCCCTGATGCTGCAGCTATCTCGGCTTTTAGACAATGTTTACGGAACCATTGCTTATCAATTGATTACTCCGTCACAATATCTTTATTAGGTGACGACTCCTTCCCTTCAAATTCACCATTCATTAATAATCCTACAATTCGCCACTGGGTTACAGACAACATCGTTAAGCAAGCACAGAAAAAGAAAACAGTGTCTTGGCCGTGAATCGAACCAATCAAATCCAGAGTTCAAGGCTAAAACCTTACTGCTTCAGCCAGTTCATTCGGTCAGTTCGGTGGACGTTCCGTGATGAGGTTCCTGTGGGAGTCGGGAGGGCGACTATTCTGGTTTCTCGTGCGTAATGGCTTCGCCCCTCTTACCGTCTGACGGCAATTATCCTAAGTGGCTTCGCATTATCCGAAACCGAGACCTCTTTCCTATGTGGCATTACGCAGACAAAGTGGCAGCTGTGAAAATCCTAGTACCGCAAAAATCAGGCATCCTATAGACAGGGGTATACAAAATGCTGACCGCGGGCTTGAAATGTGTCTAAGGAAGTTTCCAAAGCGCCTCCCATAGCAGCATGTTTTCTCCCTGTGGGTTATTTAACAATGTTTTCGGTAAGAGGAAAAAAAGTAAAGTTGTCCCTGCAGGAAGGGGGGAGTAGGGAGAGGATATTTAGAGCCACAGATTCACGCACCGGCCGCTTTACTCCCTGGGAAAGAGCTTACGGCACTCATTGGATATGAGGCTGGGCGGGCCCCAGAATCGGTCTGGACGCTGTGGAGGAAAGACAAATCTTTCCCCTGCCGGGACTCGAACTCCAAACCCTCGGCCGTCCAGTCCGTAGTCAGTCGCTATACCGTCTCCCACACACATACACACACACACACATATATTGTCACGTGTATTAGTGACTGAAGACGCGGGTTTGGATTGGTAATTTGATTTATTAACAGTATACAGGTCGTAACTACGAATAATTATTACACTAGTGCTGATTTACACAATTTTCAGTCACTCCACGCTAATATTCTCAGTCTACTTCCAGTAGCTTTCACCAGTCGTCTCCTGGAAACGTATTTATAACACAGGAACTACAAACGTCTCACTAAATTACACACTCCACTATAACTGTACTATAGCGCATGTGACGTCACACTTCTGGGCACACTTCTGTTCCCTTGGAACTTCGGAACTCAAGTAAAGTCCATCATTACTCACTCCTCCAGCGTACGACTCTACTCCGGCCGCTTACTACTCAGCTTAGGAATTCTGCTCACTTATATAGACAGAGCACGAACACGAACCTACAGAAAACACATAACGTAATCGTTATCCGGCCAGTCCATTTGGCGCTATGGCTGGACGTACATAAAACACACGTCAGGTGGTGTTTGTCCACTGCTGTGTGACGTCACTGCCTAAGCGGGAATGTTTACTGAGTCGTTTCCTAGGAATGAACATGTACTGTTGTTGCGCGCTTAAGGGAGAAGGTGGTTATCGATCCGTTGCCTAGCTATACACGTTACAATATATACGTATATTAATCGGCATGCACCCAGAATGTCCTGGTACCGGCAATCTCTACAGGTTTTCTTAGTTTTCCTCTGTCTTTAAGCAATTACTGATATTATTCCAAACTTCCTAGTTGCTACTACGTGCTTCTCATGCAGCCCTCATGACTTGAATTCATTAATATTACACTGCTTTGTTGTAAGGGCCCCCAAATTGTTTTTTTTTTCCAAATTATACAATTCGCCGTTAATCTACTTCCCAAGTCGTCCAGACCGGCTCTTGGGTCCCCCAATCCTTTCCAATGGATATCGGGGGCTCTTTCTCCGGGTGTGTATCGGCCGGGACATGAAGCTGAACACTCACCTCCAGCTATTGCCGAGGTCAGGAAAATGTGGATCTATACATCCACTCCCCATACGCCTTCATGGCGTAGTGTTTCATTAGCTAAGCACAGGGACAATTTTTTTACCACAAAACCAAAATCCAGCGGCACCTGTCTCAAGCCACTGTTTCTAACCATCATAGCATCTTCATCTTCACACCGTTCTTATCAGAATGACGAGAGGGCGAATCCTGGAACCTTCACCCCCGGCAATGAAGTTTATTTTATTTCGCCCATAACTTGCCCTTTCACCTAATCTTATATCACATTTTCTTACCTATTTCTCTCAAGACAATCAATCATTGAACAGCAATCCACTGTAAGGGTACGTAGGGGAGTGGATGTATATCTCCATGCATTCTTAATCTTAGTACTAGAATATGTTTGCTTAACGAACTTCATGTGCGATTGGCTACAAGGATTGAGCATTTACAGAAAAGAAATAAATATTTCGGCCAATAAAGATCACCTAAAGTAACTATATGACATTTCAGCCAAATTCCTCACCTTTCTTTCCTCCGTGGCCTTTAGTCCACACGCGAACTATAGCGACCGAGCGACCGCCGCTTGTCTGCGAATTTAGTGTCAACATTTGCGGATAGAGGGTGTCACGGGGTCAGCGCAAAGAAATTCCCACCGCCGTTAATCTTGGTTTTCTAGACCGGAATTCCTCACCCTTATTACTAACTAAACTAACTTCATGGAGCTGAGCCTTTCCTGAGAAGCCGCCAGTTGTGCAGCTACTCAAGAAATTCCCAACATTTTATGGAAGCCAAAAGTTCTTTACCGTGTTCACAAAAGTCATCCATTGGTCCCTATCCTGAGCCGGATTAATCCAGTCCATACCATACCATCCTACCTAAGATCAATTTTAATATTATTCACCCATCTACATCTTCGTCTTCCTAGCGGTCTCTTTCCCTTTGGCTTTCCCGTCAATACCTTATATGCATTACGCTTCGTCCCCTTCATGCTACATACCCTGCCTATCTCATCCTCCTTGACTTGATCATTCTAATTATACTTGGAGAAGAGTACAAGTTATGAAGCTCCTCATTATGCAGTTTTCTCCAGCCTCCTGTCACTTCATCCATCTTCGGTCCAAATATTCTCCTCAACACCCTGTTCTCAAACACCCTCAGTCTATGTTACTCCCTTAATTTCAGAGACCAAGTTTCACACCCATACAGAGCCACAGGCGAAATTATAGTTTTATATATTCTAATTTTTATGTTTTTAGACGGAAGACTAGAAGACAAAAGGTTCTGGACTGAATGGTAGCAAGCATTTTCCGAGTTCAATCTCCTCTCAATTTCCTCCTCAATCAGGTTTTCATTTGTTACTGCTGTTCCCAAATGTCTGAACCGTGCCACATTTTCAAAGGATCAGTTTGCTATGGCCACCCCTATTATAATTTATACAATTATGTTCAACATTCATCAGCTTTAACAAATTTCTGATAAGAATATTGTAAGATATATAAGTATACACATCTGTTATCAAATGAGACGTCGAAACCATTTCACAGTTAACGCCATCTGTCAGACATCGAGAGTAACCAGTTTAACGTGAGTTCAATATATATACAAGGGATTGGCTTTTATCTGCATAAGATCTTGTAACATTACCTTGAGAAGAACGTCATCTTCACTGTCACATACGTGTTACATCGGTCTGATCCGAGACATAAATATAACAGTAAACCACGTGGTAATGAGGGGATCTATTAAAAATGACACGCTGCCTTTCAGCGATGCTCACGTTAGTACGAGCTGGAATCAAATTCCGCCCTTCGTTAAGCATGTACTTAACTGTGTAATAATCTCTGAGGATAAAATAGTAATGTCCGTCATTATCTGATTTGATTAGCCACCAATAAGAGAGCTCACTGAATACAGTGTGTTCCGTTCAAGCTTCCCACATTTTAATCAATCATTGGGAACAAATTGTGATAAATTATGGATTATAATTAATACTAGATAAATGAAAAAAAAAATTTTAGTTCCGTTTTTCTTTAGTGAAGCTACAGTATCTGGCCGCATATATCTTGACATGTTAGAACAGTTCCTGCATCCCCAGTCAGCCGATCTGCAGCCTAACATAATCTTCCAACAAGATGGAGCACCCCCCACATTGGGGTCTGGATGTTCGGAGGTCCCTCAATGCCACCTTCCAAGATCGCTGGATTGGACATGGCGGACCCATTCGGTGGCCACCACGTTCACCGGACCTCACTCCGTTCGATTTCCTCCTCTAGGGTTACGTGAAGGGCCGTGTGTTCGTGCCTCCAGTGAATGACCTCCCAGATTTACGAGCTCGCATCCGTGAAACGATTGCTACTGTACCAATGGACATGTTGGAAAGAACGTGGCAAGAAACTGAATACAGATCGGACAGTGTTCGTGCTACCAATGGTGCACATGTAGAGGTTTATTAGTGTTTATTGGTTGGTCTTGTATTTCCTGTAGCTTCATTTTCCTACCATTCATACTTTCTGTTCTAAGATCTGATAAAATGTGGGAGGTTTGAATGGAACACCCTATTATCCAGGAGACTCCATTAGGTCGGAACGGCTCCTGACTGAAGAAACCTGTAATTCATCTAAATAACCTTCAAAAAATTAAGGTACTGTATCATAGAAAACATACTGCGTCTTCATTACAAAGGCCAAACAGCTTAATTCTGCTTAGGTGTGAAAAGGATGATGTTTGTTGTGAGAACCTCACACGCTATGCACGCTATGCCTAAATGTTTAAGCAGGTGAAACATAGTGTAGCATGTAAAACCGTTGCTATGTAACGACCGTGAGATGGGCGGATATACCAGACCCCCGTTTCTAGGCAATGATTCGGTATAAACCTTCCCGCTGCAACGATATGCATGCAACAGAGGAAACTGGGCGTTTCTGTGTGGTCCGTGCTGAGATATTATAAACAAGGGACAAAGTCGGTTAGGAGGCAGTTCTGTGAAGGAAGGACCTGAGCGCGGAGGCTGAAAAATCTCCGCTGTTGGAAGCAGTTACCAGGAAATATCTAATGACGATACTGAAGGCTGGAGAAGACAGTGTTCGCATCAGTGATTTGTAAAGTGTGGAAATTAGCGTTGGTACTGTAATTACTTGTAATTATTAGTCGTGTGGTAAAGTGGTCAATAATATATTCGATGCAAACCCCGTCTATAGTCACATATACACCTGACAATATAGTTACCGATGTCATTTAAATGGTTAAATAATAAACAACGAGTAGTACAGAGGCATACGTCCTACTGCATTTAATAAATTTAGGGGATTACTGGGCAAAGTGTCACGTTCCTCAAAATTATGAATTTCATCACTTTCCGCTATATCTTTCACGTTCATTATTCATGTTCTCAAATGCTATGTAACGAATATGGGTTTCTAAACTTTATAAATATGAAAGCATTTTGTCTTCTATTATTTAACGCCATATGATCCTGTGGTAGTCAACTTACGATTCGAAGGAACCACCTCCATCTTCAATGTGGAAGAGTAAGCCAAGTAAGAAATTATCATGAAACAGACAAAAATTTTATAAACGCTACAGTTCACAATACTGTCACGTATTTGGAACGTGATTATAGACGGGGTGTGTGTACTGGATTTCTTGTCACAACACGGAACTACAAATAACTTCGACGCTATCTTTAATCACCACACTTTATAGATCATCACAGCAATGGCTAAGTCTTTTCACGCTGCTATGTCTTAACCAGCCGTATCCTGACAACGGCTTCTAACAGTGAAGATTCTTCAGCTTCCCGCGCTCAGGTCCTCTTGCCACAGCCTTCCGTATTGTATGCTTGTCAGTTCCCTCAATCCCCGGAACTCGACTAACCATGCTTATAACATTTCGACAAGAACCACATAGAAAACACCGTTTCCATTTTCATAGTTCAACAATATCCTGGCCGTTGTATATGTATCTGTTGCCGCGGGAACTCGTTTACCGAGCAGTTGCCTAGCGATAGCTCGGGTACTGTTGACGTGTTTACCGGCCGTTGCTAAGAAACGACTGCTATTCATAGAGTCACCGCTCAGCAACAGGTCCATACGCCACATTATTACATTGCAGCATACTGTTGCACTGTGTAGATCAGACTTGGTGTTCCACTTCTCGCCGTCTGTGTGCAACGTCGGTTAATATTCTCCCCTCGTTTTCTATTTATTGTCACTACATGTTTCAGCGGCAGGGCCGTTGGTTGAGGCACTATGCTACAAGCCGGAAGGTCGCGAGTTCAAGTCCCGATGGGGTCATTGGATTTTTTTCAATTTATCTAATCCTTACGGCATCACTATGGCCCTGGGGTCGACTCAGCCTCTAACAAAAATGAGTTCCAGGAATTAATTAAATAATTTTCCTGGGGAGTAAAGCGCGGCCGGCACGTAAGGCTGACAACCTTACCGCCATCTTTGAGCTGATATCTAGAAAATGTGAGACCCTCAACGTCTCACAACCCTATGGGCCTTCACGGCCTGTTACACGGATAGCTTTACTTAACCTCACCGCCATCTGTGAGCCGAGTGTCTAGGTAATGTGGGAGCCTCGACGGCTCACAACCCTATGGCCCTCCACGGTCTGTTACAGGGATACATGTACTTAACCTCACCGCCATCTGTGAGCCGACTGTCTAGAAAATGTGGAAGCCTCGACGTCTCACAGCCCTATGGGCCTTAACGGCCTGTTACAGGGATAGCTTTACTTTTTACTTTACATATGTCAGCCTAACTGGCCAGCATCAAGTGTCCAGTTTGTTGTGATGCAGGAACCTGCTGCTCTTTGTTGGTCGGAGCCAGGGTAGCTCCCCCAGTACAGATCTGGGCAACCAAAGAATCGGGGTTTGGTTCCCGGAAAGGGAAGAGGTTTTTCTCTACTTCACTGAATTCAGACCGAATTTAATGCTCATCACACAGACTCCTATACAATTACAAGGGTGTAAAGCGGCAGGAACGTGAAGCTTAACACACACACATCCATGCAGTACCTAGGTTGAGAATGCATAGATCTGTATTTTAAACCCCTCCCCGTACGTCTTTACGGTTTGATTCGGAACTAATTTTGCACAGGGAAGAGCCATATTTTACTTTAGCTTCGTGTTTCGTGCTTCAGAATAGGAAGTAATTGGATGAGGCTGGGCTCAAGTTTCATAACCAGGACCTTCACATTTCGTACTCTTCACGAATGCATTAGGATCATCTAATGAAGAAGGATGAGTTTGGAAGGTCATGTAGCACGTATGGGAAAGCTAAATGCATATACAGAGTGTCACAGCAGGAAAGGTCAGTATTCTGGGAGGTCACAGTATCGGTCACTCTAAGCAAGAAAGTTTATATGTACATGTGCCCTATTCCGAACGGTTTCCGAGATACAGCTATTTTACTGTACACTGTAGAGACGAGCAACACGCCATGTCCTCACACGAGTTGCAAAGTGCATTGATCTTGACGGTGGAATTTTCGAAAATGTATTATACTAGGTAAACTGTACCGTTTTTGTCACTTGAACAGTAAATACCGGTATTAGAAACAGTACGTAATATCTCTTTCTTGTCAACAGTTTTGGAACTGTACAGAGAAATAGCTCCATCTCGGAAACCGTTCTGAAAAGGACACATATACATAGACACAGCGTTTGCTTAGAGTGACCGATACTGTGACCTCCTCGAATATTGACCTTTCCTCTTGGGACATTCTATATAGGTTTTATAACAAAAAAGACTAAATATCCATTACAAAGACCAAACCGTTGATGGTATTTCGCATAAAAATCGCTGTCTGTTGTGAGAATCACAAGAAAAAAAAACATGACTTTTTTTTTGTATAGTGGGGGGGGGAGTCCAACTGGGTCCACTCGGCACGGCGGCCACTGATTGGCCTACTGTAGCCTGCCCGGGGTGATTATGATAATGGAGAATTTTGTGGAATGAAGATTGACAGGGGAAACCGAACTACTCGGAGAAAACCCGCCCCAGCACCACTTTGTCCACCACAAATCCCATTTGACCAGACCCGGGATCGAACCCGGGCCGCCGCGGTGGGAAGCCAGCGACTAACCGCTTGAGCTATGGCGCGGCCAACATGGCATGTTGCTCGTCTGTACAGTGAAGTAACTCTATCTCGAAAACCTTTCGGAATAGGACACATGCACATGCATACATTTTGCTTAGAATATGACCACAGAACACTTATCTTTCCTCTGGGACACTGTATATAATTTTGGTCAGGATACAGAAAAGGAGACCACTATGAATGCCTGAGAAAATTCTATGTAACGGCGCCCTCTACAGCTCAGGCTGCAAGTGTCAATGGACAGGATGCTTAATGAATAAATTCGCAAAAACGTGGGAGGAAGCGGTCGTGACCCACTATTATGACGGCGAGAGGCCCTCAGTCAGTATTGTTGGTGTCAATGGCGGTATTCGGAACGAACCCTGAAATACATCGCGAGGTTTACTCCCTGAGCAGAGCTGTCCGATCCCTGGACGCAGCAGGGTGAACTGGTGTGGACCAGATCTATATAGATCAGGATAGGGACAACTGGCGGGCTGTTGTGAGCATGGTAATGAACTTCCGATTTCCATAAATGGCGGAGACTTCCTTGAGCGACTGAGCGACTGAATAAGGAATCTGTTCCCCAACAAGTTACTCTGTAAAGTTGCGGCCTCCGTAGTCTAGAGGTAACGTTCCCACCTCATGACTCGTGGTACGCGGGTTCAAACCCGGCGGAGGTCGTCGAAATTTTAAGGGCGGAAAAATTCAGGGAACAAGTCCTCCGGGAGGGACTTTAAGCCGTGGGTCCCGTGTCGTAGCTCTACGGCACGTAAAAGAACCTCATACCTCCAAAGGAGGTCACTGAACCAAATTCAAGGACGTTTCCCGTCCAACAGTAGTCTCTAACGTCTCTGACAGATGGGGGAAGCATTATAGATACCGCCAAGCCAGTAGAGGCCGAACTCGCTGGCTCGGTCGGGACTGATGGTAGGCACCAATATCGGTAGGGTATAGAGACTGGTAGAATATCATAGAGGGAAGCACAATGGACCAATACCGGTCTAAGTGCATGGGGAAACCCACCCTCTCCAATAACTAACTAACTACTTTGCAAAGTTAATATATTGTCACGTAGTACGTGTGTGTGTGTGTCTAATTGATGGGGTTTATTTAGTGATTCGATTTATGGACAGCTCACGGGTCGTACTAAAAACAATTATAACAGTATCGCTATATCCGCGCTATACAGTTCATTGTTACACACATTGATGTCCTCAGTCTGTTACTCTCCATTATCCGTTCCTGGTAACGGATTTTAACATACGAAGCATAACAGTCACACTGAATTACTCCAAATATTACTTTATTACAGCACACATAAAGCTTTCTTTCCACAGCCGTTGCATTGCAAGGATCCTCCATTCTGGTTTATTAAGAATCGGCCGCTTAACAGCAGCAACGTGTTTACTGAGCCGTTGCCTAGCACTGAGTATGGTATATTCGCCTCTCTTGCGCAGCCATTGCATGGCAACGGTTGTCTGTCCGGCTACACAGTTCCTGCCTTGAGCAAGTAGATCGCAGTATACTCTCTTGTGGTTTGTTTACTGCAACTAATAGTTAACTCATGTAGCAGCAGATGGCAGCATAACTGGTGACAGATAGAAGTATCTGAAAGTAGTCGGTCAGCCTAATCAACGTACTATCCCCGGTATTTTGCCGGAAAAGCCTGAGAAACCACACGAAGTTCTCAGCAAAGATAGACGATTGCGAGATTCGAACTGAGCGCTTCTCCAGCACTAGTGTTGACCGTTACCGTTACGTCAACTCGGTCGGTAAAACAGGCGCTAATTTCATACCCCGTGGCCGTGAACTGCGGGACTTCATAGAGGCCCCGCGTAACTTTGCAATGGAAACACGTTTCGTTGTTTATTGCCGTTGCGTTGATCATGCAAGCTCATAGATACCACCACCTCGAAGGACGTTATCCTGAGCCACAATAATCCAATTCATATTGTGACGTATCGACCCACTGCTAGTCAGCGGCTCGATAAACACGTTCCCGCGGAGACAGATTCTTGGCCGCTAGGTAATGCGTACAACAATACGCGACAATAAAGACATCCATTGCTGGGTATCGGACCAATAAACGCGCGGGCTATAAAAATAAGCTACAAGAATGAAAAGTGTTTTCTATATGGTCCGCGTTGAGACTGTCAGCTAGGCAACTATGTGGTGTTACGCCTCTACAACAACAGAGGGTCTGTGTTTTCTATGCTGCGTGGTCCGTGCCGAGGAAATATAAGACAATTGAATTCTGAAGGTAGCAGTTGCACAAATACAAAGAGTACAAAAGAGAGTACTAGAATGAGAATTGAAGAAGTACAACGGAGTTGTCGGTAGGAGATAGCCACGGGAAGTTAGTAATTGAAGAAGAATTACGTAGGTCGTACAGAAAGTGATGAGCAACTTTTTTTTGCATGCAACCTGGGAACAGCAGACGAAAGAGAGTATGGTGGTAGGTGGAACCAGCTGTTGTGTTAACCTTGAGTGTCTTGTGACGTCAATAGCTTGCATCACGTGACCAATATCACTCCTAACAAAATGGCCGACAACGATATGTGGTTTCGCCAGCGTGCTGTCATCGAATTTCTTGTGAAAGAGGAAATCCCTGCTGCAGAAATTCACCACAGACCTCAGCGTGCTTATGGAAGTGTGTGCATGGGTGCGAGGAGCGTTCGAAGGTGGGTGAAACATTTTAAAGATGGGAACACCAGCATCGAAGATGAGCCTAGGAGCGGTCGTCCTCGAACAGCCTCAACTGAACGCAACAAGAAAAGAGTGGATGAGATCATTCAAGATGACAGGCATGTGACTGTGGACACAACAGCCCGAAAACTTGGAATAGGGCACAGTGCAGTATAGGAGATGATTGAGAGCTTGTGCTATAGGAAAGTTTGTGCTCGTTGGGTCCCGCGGTTATTGACCGAAGACCACAAAGGTCAGCAAAATGCCATCACCTCAGAACTGCTGCAGAGATATAGACACGAAGGTGATGATTTTTTGCTCTGTATTGTGACAGGTGACGAAAGCTGGTTTCACCATTCCGACCCTGAAACGAAACGGCAGAGTATCGAATGGCACTATTTGCATTCTCCATAAAAAAAAGAAGGCAAAGACAGTGCCATCAGCTGCGAAGGTGATGGGCACAGTCTTTTGGGATGCAGAGGTATTTATTCTGGCCGAATTTCTGGAACCTGGGCAAACCATCAACGCTGCTCGTTATGTCCAGACGTTGCACAAGCTCCGTCGTGCATTGCGCGATAAACGTCCGGGACGAAACATCATCATCCTGCATGACAACGCTCGCCTAACATTGAAAGCAATTGCAAAGATGGGGTGGGAAGTTCTTCCACACCCTTCCTATAGCCCTGATCTGGCACCCTCAGACTACCATCTTTTCGGATTTGTGAAGGATCAGCTGCGTGGACAACGTTTTGAGACAAGGGAGGCAATTCAGAAAGCAGTGCGTCAGTGTCTTCGGATAGCTGGAACGGAATTTTACAGAAGGGGAATTTTCAAACTCCCAGAACGCTGGGAGAAATGTATACAAAGAAGTGGCGATTATGTGGAAAAATAAAGAAAGGTGTGTAGATTGAGGTGGTGTATTTTGTTTATCAATAATAAAGCATGTTACTTTACAAAAAATTGTTGCTCATGACTCTCAGTACGACCATCGTAGAAGTCAGCTTATGAAGACTTAGTGTGTGATTAGAAGATTTAGTAAGAGTGAGATTGTTTTAATTCCGTTACCAGGATACGACTAGTGAAGACTGAGAATCCAAATGTCTGTGCAAAGGCGAACTGTAAAGTGTGTAAATCAGCGATAACGCTGTATTGTTTGTAAGTAAGAGCTGGTTGTATAAGGTGTCAATAAATCCAATCATCCACCCCAGAACCCGCTATTATTAGTCACGGAACCCTGGATACGTGACAATATCATCACAGCCTATTACAGTAGTCACATTTGAGTTTCTCACGGTGGTTACTATGGAACCATGTCTATAGATGTTTCGGAGGATCATACTACCTCCATTTTCAAGGTAGGAGTTTAAGCCAAACGAACAATTTTGCTCGCCATTTTCGTTAATTTCTCGACGTCAAAACGGAGGGACTGACATATCCGTGAAGTTACCTGATGAACGACGTGGTTTCAGTACTCGACGATTTGTGCCACTCTTACATGGGAAGTCCCTGAAGACATCCCTTGTCGGTTACGTCATGAACCAGTGGATATAAAATTCTTCCTCCACTTTACGATACAGCGACCAATCAGATCATGTCGACCTTTCGGTAACAAGTTTCCCAATTACGGTGTAACCCGACACCAAAGATGACTCCACCTGGGATTTCGTTTTGATCTCACAAATAGGCAAATGAAGGGGCCATGTTTTATTGTCCTGTTATGTGAAGACGGTACGTTACAAGCAAGTGCTCGAGAAGGGTAACACTTAACTACCGTTCATGTAACAAATATATATCCTCCATTACAGATGAAGTGACAGGAATTTACGAGGCAAAGAGGAAGACAGTAGAAACTACGTCAGAATATTGATGTTTCAGAAATTTCGGGTTTTACTTCTTCATTTTGCAGGGCTAATTGTTTCTAAAACTTGTATGAAAACGAATTAATTCTACATTGTACAGTAAACCCTCCTTAATCAGATCACAGTTAATGCGGATCGAAAAAAAGTAAATATTCTGTTCACAGTTGAGTATATACCTTAAAAAGACGCATTGGGTTTAGGAACGAGAGGACTTTCAGACTGTGCTGATGGCATCTGTAGAGACTAAAACCACGCAGAAAGTATCCAAGATTGGCTTCAGCTGGATGAAGGAGACCCTGAATTTCAGCTTCTGACAGAGGTAGAAATTGCTGCAGTTATATTTTGTTATTTATTTCATCAGCACTGTCTGTATTACAAAATTTTCTATTTATTTTTACGTTTTTTAGTCTTTTAGGTCATCTTTTGCTTCAGTACTCCGGGTGACCCTCTCCAAATTAATCCGGATTAGGGAGGGTTATTACGTTTTGCCTTCTTTTCCTTTACCCGTCTTTCGCCTGGGATATGGTCGCTTCTCTTGTCAATGTGACGACACAGAACAGCTACGATTTTAAAGAAGGAATAGCACTCTAATTTCCTATGCAAAGGACTATAGTGTGCTTTTTCCCTGCGGGAAACCTGCCTGGACGTGAAACTGACCACTCGCCTCCATCTAGAGCCGAGATTATAAATAAACGGAGCTGCACCTCCACTCACCCCAATATCTTTGCTAAGGAGGGACAACTCGACTCCCTGCAGTTATTTTTTCACAACGAACTGCAGAATGAGACGACTTTAGAAGCAAGAAGATTAGTTTTGGCTGGAAAGTGGCGCGAGAGAGACGCCATAGCAGACGGGAACTTCGCTCAGACACACAGGGAAATAAAAAAAAAGTCCGTCGAAATGGCCGGTAATAAGACCTTCCGGACATATTCGGACTTCCAGCCAGCAGTCCGGCAAACAAAATAATATAAAAGTCCACAGAGGTTTTCTAAGGTTTCCTTAATATGTGGCCTCTTCCGTTATTTGCTTTTCTGAATCTTGCTTCTCTGTTTCCTGTTTCAAACCGCGGACCTGTTACAAAACACAGACATTACGAGATTTATCCAGTACGCTTACCAGTATGTACGGTAGCCAAGGCTGTTAAAGCGGTAGTCTATGGAAGTACAGGGAACTCCCGATTACGAGGGCTGGAACTTTAATAGTGGCAACACTGCTGTAGAGACGCCATGCAACGGAACCAAACAATGTCGCTTATACCACACGTTAGTTACATACCTGCCTTACCTCAGAGCAAATAGACTCTCCCTTTCCACATCATGCGCATGCGCAGTGACGAGAAGAACAGAGCCTCGTGCTAGCTGGCGGTCTAATATAGTGTTGTCACGATGTTTTCGAAACAGGAACAACGGAATTGGATAAAGATTGCATGTGCCAGAGGCCGTACAGGACAGCAGTGTCTTCAAGAGGTTTGCGGGGAATCTGCATTGCCTTACAGAACAGTGGAAAGGTGTGTAAAAGTCTTCAACGAGGGACGCCAAAATGTGGCAGACATGCGTCGGCCAGGTCGTCCTAGTGTCAGTGAAGAAGAAATGTATGCTCTTTCAGCGTTACTGGAGAGTGATTGACGCCATACGATTCGTGAGCTGGCCCGAGAGACAGGATTAGCGCATACGACTGTGCTTCACATTGTGAAGGAACGCCTGGGCATGAGAAAAATTGCATCACGACTGGTTCCGCATTATTTGACGGAAATGGCTACGATACGACGCTGCTCGTAACCACTTGGAGCGCTATGGGCGCGAAGGACAGGCTTTCTTACGCCGTATCATTACATGGATGAGACATGGGACAAATCGTACGAGCCACAAATGAAACGCCGATCGGACGAATGGCGTCATTACGGGTCACCACGAAAATCAAAAGTTCGTCAGAACCCCAGCAATGTGAAGTTATGGTGATTCTCGTGTACGACTGTGATGGTGTTATCCTAACACATACCGTTCCCCGACAGCAGACTGTCAATATGCAGTATTACTGTTCATTTTTGGAACACAACCTACGACCACCTTTGAGAAAGAAGCGACGACACTTTCTGAAGAACCCACCCATCATTTTGCAGGACAATGCTCGGCCGCATGCAGCGCAAGCTGTGGCTGATTTGTTCGATCGATGGGGCTGGGAAGTGCTGTACCATCCACCATACTCCCCGGGCTTAAGCCCTTGTGACTTCGACTTGGTTCTTAAGATGAAGGAACCACTTCGTGGCATTCGCTTCAGAACTGTTCTATATATTCTTCAGGCAGCAGACCGCTCCATACGAACTATCAACATAACAGGCGCCGCTAAAGATATCCTACGAGTTTCAATTCGCTGGCAACGGGTTGTACACAATGCTGGTGACTACACTGAAGGACAGTAAAACTTCGAAACATGCATCTATTTTGTATCAGTTGTAAATAAATAGTTGCCACTATTAAAGTTCCAACCCTCGTATATGAGCCAATGGAGGGGGAGAGGAACTAAAGCGGCTAATTAGAAACAAAAGGTAATCAAAATATCTGGAAATGCAGACTATTCAAACTGTATTGAACTCTGCAAATCACTAATTGTTACTTAATGGCTGTGCCACTGGGTCACCGAACAGAGAGATAGATGTGCTTCCAACCGAAGGAACGAAATGTGGCCAGTGACACCTGGTAAAGCTATCCCTGCAACAGGCCGTAGAGGCCCATAGGGTTGTCAGCCGTCGAGGCTCCCACATTCTTTCTAGATAATCGGCTCACAGATGGCGGTGAGGTTAAGTAAAGCTATCCCTGTAAAAGGCCATGGAGGCCCATAGTGTTGTGAGCCGTCGAGGCTCCCACATTTTTTCTAGACAATCGGCTCACAGATAGCGGTGAGGTTAAGTAAAGCTATCGCTGTAACAGGTCATGGAGGCCCATAGGGTTGTGAGCCGTCGAGGCTCCCACATTCTTTCTAGACAATCGGCTCACAGATAGCGGTCAGGTTAAGTAAAGCTATCCCTGTAACAGGACATGGAGGCCCATAGGGTTGTGAGACGTCGAGGCCCCCACATTTTCTAGTCGCAATCATCTCACACATGGCGCTGAGTTAAGGTAAATTTATCCTTGTACCAGGCCATGGAGACCCATAGAATTGTGAGACGTCGAGGCTCCCACATTTCCTATAAAATCGGCTCACAGATGGCGGTGAGGTTAAGTAAAGCTATCCATGTAACAAGCAGTAAAGGCCCATAGGGCTGTGAGACGTCGAGGCTCCCGCATTTTCTATACAATCGGCTCACAGATGGCGGTGAGGTTAAGTAAAGCTATCCATGTAACAAGCAGTAAAGGCCCATAGGGCTGTGAGACGTCGAGGCTCCCGCATTTTCTATACAATCGGCTCACAGATGGTGGTGAGGTTAAGTAAAGCTATCCCTGTAACAGGCCGTGGAGCCCATAGGGTTGTGAGAAGACGAGGCTCCCATCGGTTCACAGATGGCGGTGAGGTTGTCAGCCTTACGCACTGGCAGCCTTTTACCCTCCAGGAAGGTTCCTGGTACTCATTTCTATTAGAGGCCGAGTCGACCCCAGGAGCATACTGCGGCTAGAAGGATTGGGTCAGTTGAAAAAATTGACCTCATTGGAGCCCGCGACCTTAAGGTTTGTAATATAGTGCCTCAACCAACTGCGCTACCGCGTGCACCGAAGGTGAGACATAGAGTGTATGTGGTTTAAACGGATCAAATAGGAAATTTCCTACGTGGGTAACGAATGAAGGTTGGATGAGTGTGAGGTTGCTGTCAAGAGTTTCACTTCAGTAAAGGGACATACGACACGAACCGAGTTCGGCGTGAAGTCCTGCAACACTACTGTAGAACCTCTCTGACAGGCCGAGAGTTTATTTATTCACCTCAGAGTCAGCCGACAGGATTTAAGAATCGTTAAAATGAATCTGTCAACGACAGAAAGTTTAGAATGTGGCGGAAGAGAAACCATCAGCTAACCCGCCACTCTGCTAATTGCTTCATACCCGATTGTCAGGAATGTCCATCAGTTTCGTGACGTATTTATCAGATGAAAAAGTGATAAATTAAAATTTATTGAATTTGTTGAGGTTCTGACGGTGGTCACTATGAAGATATATTAGCTTCTGGTACTTGAAACCGTAGAATCTGGTTGACTTTTATCGACTTTTCGGAGCACCGTAATGCTTCCATCCTCATGGATAAAGACTAAATCTTGCTGCATACTTGCTTAGCTTTCTTTTCGACCTGTAAAGAGGAACACATTAAGTTTCTCGTCAACATATCTAAACTTATTTCATGGAGTTGAACTCTTCTTGAGAAGCAGCCAGTTGTGCAGCTACTCAAGAACTTCTCAGCATTTTATAGAACCTGAAGGTTTATTACCGTATTCACAAGAGCCCTCCACTGGTCCCTATTCATAGTCAGATAAATCCAGTCCATACGATCCCATCCATTTTAATATTATCAACCTACCTACATCTTCGTCTTCCCAGTGGTCTCTTTCCTTCTGGCTTTCCCACCAATATCCTATACGCATTCCTCGTCTCCCCCATTCGTGCTACATGCCCTGTCCATCTCATCCTCCTTGACGTGATAATTCTAACTATATTTGGAGAGGAGTACAATTTATGAAGCTCTTCATTATGCAGTTTTTCTAACCTCACGTCACTTCATCTCTCTTCGGCCCAAATATTCTCCTCAGCACCCTGTTTTCAAATACTTTAAGTCTATGTTCCTCCCTTAATGTCGGAGACCAAGTTTCATACACATACAGAGCCACAGGCAAAATTATAGTTCTGTATATTCTAATTTTTCTGTTTTGGACAACAGACGAGAAGACAGAAGGTTCTGGAGTGAAAAGTAGCAAGCATTACCCGAGTTCAATCTCCTCTTAATTTCCTCATGAATCATCTTAAAAAAAGCTAACTATTTTCCAGACTACACGGCATCACATGGCAATATTCCTCATGGCCACTGCTATAGGAGCCTCACGTTCAACATTCATTCACCCCCGGAAAGCAGAATTTCAGAATCCGGAGGTCTGTTTCAAATTGTCCTTTGTAACGCGATATCCAGTAATACTGGTTCGACGCCGTCAGCAGCGTCGAATGGTAGGATTAGAGATGAATTACACAGGATTTGGAAGGGAAAGGAGGTGCTATCCCGGCATATACCTGGAGGCACTGAGGAAAATCACAGAATTTCTCTGTTAGTATACTCGGTGTCCCGCCCAAGATTCGAAGTTAACACCTCCTGAATAAGAGTCTACAGTTGTACCGCTATGCCAACCCGCTCCGTGCGACGTTTGTTGTGCAGACTGTTTAAGCCTAATGCTTCTTAGAGCTATATCGCTGGAGAGTTTCTGAAGCACAAGTTCCAAATTCAGAAAGCGTCTACGCAAATGAACTTATGTCTGTAGGATTTGAGGCTGTCACAGAGATGGTTACGAAGAGTTCTATCTTCTGGGACGTGACGCAGTGGAACCTGGTCCACAAAACATGCTAGACTACATGGTGTCACATCCCCAGTTCCTTTAATATCCGTGCCATTAATATTCGCACGTCACTGTATGGTTCCGTGTGAAAATGCGTTTGCCCGACGAATAGCGTGTGCGTCTAATCCTGCAGCCGTGCGCCACATTTGTGCTTTTGCATATAAACGGCACATCACGTGACCATGAATGAGAATTTCCTTTATTAACGAAGCGATAATATTCAACATTGAAATGCCACTAAGACTATTCACGAGCCGACATGAGAGTGCCCATTACCTTCAGAGTTGAATTTAAAAACCTTTGAAGCCTCAAATTCTTGTAATTAATTAAAGAAATCCAGTTCGTACCTCACAGGAAACACATTACGTCTCCGCTACAAAGCCGAACCGGTTAATGCTGTTTAGGGAAACAGTCGCTGTTTATTGTGAGAACCATACGGAACACATAAATACACTGTGGGGGCAGAATGCAGAGTTCTGTAATACATATGTACAGATTCATTCCGTGCATCACAGGAAACAAATTACGTCAACGCTACAAAGCCCAACCGGTTAATTCTGTTCAGGGAAACAGTCGCTGTTTATTATGAGAACCATACGGAACACACAAATACACTGTGTGGGCAGAATGTAGAGTTCTGTAATATACAAATTCAGTCCGTACCTCACAGGAAACACAACACGTCTCCGCTCTAAAAACCACCCGGTTAATGCTGCTTAGGGAAACAGTCGCTCTTAACTGTGAGAAGCATGCGTATACAGTGTGTGGGCAAAACGCAGGATAGCAAGTGGTTCATGTGCTTTAAAGTACTGATATGTGTACTCTGTGCCGGTCACGGTAGCCGAGCGGTCTAAGGCATGAACTGTCTTCGCTCGCTCGGAAGCCGGGATCTTGGGTTCGAATCCCACTCAGGGCATGGATGTTTGTGTGCGTTTTTCTGTGTTTGTCTATAGGTAGAGGCCTTGCGACGAGCTGATCACTCGCCCAAGGAGTCCTACCGACTGTGTAAGATCTAGAAAAACCGAAGTGAACGAGAAGTTCATGGAGGTAGGCCTAGGCCCACTGGGGCTGTAGTGCCAAAGAAAAAAAATGTGTACTCTGTGGTCTCCCATTATGTTCATTTCATTAATTGCACGTCTAATTAATTACGACTGTTAACATTTAACTATTACAGACTGACACGTCTTTCTTACTGTCATGAAGCGGAAATTTAGGAGAACAATCAGATAGTCACTTTGACATTATGAACTCATTTGAACATAACTACTATGTAATAAACTCAGTTCTTCATTTGGTGTAAATTATTCTGGCCCGGGTAATCCGCGGTTCAAATATCGGCCCAGACACCGATTATCTGACTAAAATTTTGTGGTATTCCTCAATTCCGCCAGGCAAATGCTGGAATAAAATTTCTATTAGGCCACGGCTCTCTCTAGTTCATATCATATCCTACAATTTGACATACGTAATGTAGTCTAGATACTGACAGTGTCGGTAAAAATACAAAGAACTAGAGAGCTTTTTTAAGACACTGCTTCCGTGAAGTGAAGTTATACATTATGGGTCGGCCCGACTTCACAATAGGAGCTTCCGACTCTTTGTCTGAATGTGCGCTCGAAACAACAACAATAATAATAATAATAACCTCTCCATACCGCGGACTCTGCCCACACCTCAGTAGCAACAATTCTCACAACTTGACTCGCTTCTACCCTGAAGATGGAAAGAGTATATTTCTCCGAAACGTGATATCAACCTACTAGACTGTCATATGAATTTGGATTGGGTTTCTTAACCCTGAGGTTCATGACCTCACCTTCCTTCCTCCAACTGTTGTAAGAAAAAATTGAGAATAAAGGACGACGCGGTCCGCAGGACATGTCGCGTGTTGATGGATTTCAGCAGGGCGGGCAAGGGTTACGTTATTACATTACAGGCTGAAGTTGGCGGGAACAGCTGTTGTCGGGGAGTCGTCGTCGCCTTCATCAGTCAACACGTTGTCTGGAAGCTGAATACAAAATTCAGTTCGTTTTCACCAACTTATTCCATAACGTGTGGGATGGACAATAAACTTTCCTCCTTGTCTGTACCGCTGGACAGCAGAGCTGTAGCAGTTAGGGTCCCCGTTTCATACCCGATAGATCCCTCATTTTATTCTGAGATGTAGTGAGCAGGTTGGTGTAGTGGCAACATTATAAAGGAGCCCATACACGTACGAGTCTGACTCGCGAGTCCGATTCGGCGAGCTTGACTTGGGAGCCGGGCTCGGATTAATTTCACCACAAACGCATGAGCTGACTCCAAACTTTGCTACCCAAACACGGACGAGTTTGGCTCACTGGAACCTGAGCCGATTGGGACTCGCGAGCCAGACTCGTACGAGTATGGGCCCCTTTAGACTTGAATTTAGTGATGTACCCGGTTCGAACCTCGACCAGAATACCATCTTTCCTGCGTGAGGTTCTTAGTGGGTTTTTCCTCAGTCCCTCCAGGCATTTTCAGGGGTAGATACTTGATTACGTCACGGATATGTCATCCTATCTAAGATCCATTTTAATAATGTCCATCCACCTACGCCTTGGTCTTCAAAGTGGTCTCTCTCCTTCTGGCTTTCCTCGTCCCCCCATTCTTGCTACATGCCCTGCCCACCTCATCCTCCTTGACTTGATCATTCTAATTATAATTGGAGAAGAGTACAAGTTATGAAGCTCCTCATTATTCAGTTTTCTCCAACCTCCCGTCCCTTCATCTCTCTTCGGTCCTAATATTCTCAAATACACTGAACGTGTTTCTGTAAACGCCACTTACCTATTAACCTTCATATTGGAGATGCAGTGTTTCCTCTGAGGTATGAACTCTGTTTTTATGTAACTTAGATGGATTTTCAGATAGTTAAATATGCTTACGGGGTTGTACAGAAGCAACTTTCAAACCCCTTTTTAATCCTCTTACAAATTGTCTCATTTTGAGACATCTTAAAGGCCCACCCCTAAAAATACACAATATAAACTTCATGTAAAGCGATTACATAACTCTGTTTCTTCGACAGGAATTAATATTTTCAGTAGTATTTGCAAAACATCTTCAAAATCAAGTTCACAAACTTCACTAATGATTACTAACTTTTTCTTCATTTAATCAAGATGCCTTAAAGATATTTTATGCCCCAAATCCCTAGAGAAAGAAGAACCATACAATTGGCAAAAGAAATTGATTTCTGTGAGACTTGACTTGCCCACAGCAGTGTCTATATTCTGGGAGGTGGCCCCGTGTAGTCCAGTAGAAGTTTCCCGCATTTCGTAAGAACATACTGTCCTCGTCTTTCAGGACGGAAGAGTAAGCCAATTAACACTTTGTTTACTGCTGTTTAACTATTTCATATACCTTTCAGACGCAGTTGTTTCTTTATATACCACATGCTTTATTCTGCCCAACACACAATGTATTTGTGTGTTTCGTATGATTCTGGCAATAAAAGGAGATTATTTCCCTGAACAAAATCAAGGGGGTGGTTTTTGTAATGAAAACGCAGTTTCTTGTGAGGTACAGATTGGATTTCTATATATTGCCACGTGTATGAATGTGACCATAGATGGGGTTTGAAATGGGAATCAGAGTTACTGGACACTTACAGGACGTAACCGCAAATAACTGCGACAGTCTCACACCCCAAAGATTACTGTAATTACAGCACATATAAAGTCTTCTCAGACTTCCCTAGCCGTTGCTGGGTAGCGGCTTTCAATGACGGACTTCCTCCTTCCTCTAGGTTTCCGAACTGTCCCCAGCCTGAGCTACCAGCTTCTCAATTTTCACAGCTACAATTCTAAAACTAACTCAACCAAGAACTTAGAGAGATTTAGGGTTAGAGTTACTATAAATGGTTGTTTATCACCAATCAGTTAATCTTGGCGACACATCAAATGAAGATCACGGCCAGAGACTTTTTTGGCAACTGAACTCTTGCTATCATAGTCCTTATGTAACATTCTCTCTGACAAGGAGATGGGTTAGTCTCTTATGAATATGCTTGGCCTTGTCACGTGTACATATCGCACATATAGCGTGTTATTGAAAATTCTTCCTTTTACACTACACACTGTTTTGACACAAAGATTGGCGGCACATAAATTGTTATTATGACTCACCGCTGCCATCAGATTATGTGTCGCGCGCCTTGCGGCCAGTTTATTATTACGAAAGCGGAGATGAGGCACGCAATTCTCTTATTCGTATCCCAACGCTGTCACCAATTTTCCCGTAGCGCACAACTGCGACACCCAAATTCTTATTCTATCCCACGCGGCCACCATCAAAATTTAGAATCCCCTCTAATGGCCACCAGTTAAACATTTGTGCATAGCTCCTACTCTGCCCAATGACGTAACTATTACAAATACTTACTTACTTACTTATGGAGCTGATCCCTTCTTGAGGAGAAGTCAAATCTGCAACTACTCAAGAATTTCCCAGCATTTTATAGAAGCCGAAGGTTCATTATCGTGTTCACAAGAGCCCTATCCCTATCCTGAGCCAGATCAATCCAATCCATTCTATCTCTCTTAAGATCCATTTTAATATTGTCCGCCCACCTATGTCATTATCTTCCCAGTGGTCTCTTTCCTTCTGGCTTTCCCACCAATATCCTATATGCATTTCTTTCCTCCCCATTCGTGCTACATGCCCTGCCTATTTCATCCTTCTTGACTTGAGCATTCTAGTTATACTTGGAGAAGAGTACAAGTTATGAAGCTCCTCATTATGCTGTTTTCTCCAACCTCCCGTCATTTCATCTCTCTTCGGTCCAAATATTCTCAACACCCTGTTCTCAAACACCCTCAGTCTATGTTCCTCCCTGAATGTCAACTATTATAAATACCTCAATAAACACTCAATATGTGAAAACAAGAACAAATATAATAAAATCAACAAATATTATATATACAACCATACAATTTACACAGTATTCTAATTCTCTCATTACAAGTACCTCGTAAAATCAGTTACCAAGCTCCTTTAAACCTACACGGTACAAACCAAATTTCCTGTTTCAACACTCAAACAGTAAATCAACTTATATCTCCCAACAATTAATTGTCAAACAGATTCTGTATCCTATCGATCGATTTATAAGTCAAACCTTATATATTCTAATAAACATTTAGTAAATCAAGTGTTACATCCTAAAAGTCAATCCACGAATCAAATTTCATACTCTGCAACCCAAGTTCATATCCTAACAATTAATCATGTAACCAAATTTTATATTTTGACAAGCCATTAGCAAACCATATGTTACATTCTTACACGTAACTATTAACCAAATGTTTATATCTTAACCATCAATCCATGAACCAAAATTTATACATTCTAATAACTGATCAGAGTTTACACTTCAACAATCCATTAGCCAAAGTTAATATGCTAAATTCTTTCGGCTAATTTTACCCTAACGATCACTTAAGAAGGAGCACGCGGTAGCGTAGTTGGTTGAGGCACTATGCTACAAGCCGGAAGGTCGCGGGTTCAATTGGACTTTTTTTCAATGGACCTAATCCTTCCAGCGGCACTATGGCCCTGGGGTCGACTCAACCTCTAATAAAAATGAGAACCAGGAATATTCTTGGCATATTGTTAGGGGTAAAGAGCGGCCGGCGCATAGGGCTGACGAACTTGTCGCCATCTGTGAGCCGATTGTCTAGAATATGTGGGAACCTCAATATCTCACAACCCTATGGGCCTCCACGGCCTATTACAGGGATACCTTTACTTTTATATCAATTAGGAAACCAAAATCCATAGCCTAGTCGTACTGAACCAGAATTACATATTAACAAATAATCAGTGAAAGGAACTCAAACCCCTAAAATCGGCAGATTCCTCCTGGCCGATATCCTGCCAAGCGAGACTTGCTTCTGTGTCGTTCTCTGACTTGTCAGCAATTTCTGTAAACTAGACAATTGAAACCGAATGCCTGAGAAATGTGCTACGTCCAAAGGTGATCTCAACTCTGGTTTCCGGCTGGCCAATCTGTGGTTCATAGAGTGACAGAGGACTTGTGTTGTTGTGCCACAGGTTATTAATGGGTATGATTTTATTTAACAAGGGGTCAATTCTGTATTAAATTTAATAGAAAACAAAATTTTTCATTTAATTTATTAGAAAATAAAATAAACACAAAATTGACCCCTTGTCAAATAAAATCATACCCATTAATAACATGTGGCACAACAACACAAGTCCTCTGCCAGCCTGGGCTTTGCAAAGCAGATCATGCCTACTTTACTTATCTTGTGCTACAACGGCAGTCTGGTCATTTGAACGGTCGTAAGCTTGACCACCGCCAAGTTTAAGCCTCTTAGGTTTTTTATGTCTAGCTTCGCCTTGTCCTATACTAAGAACATGTCCATATTTTATTTGGTTTCTGTTAATCGCCTGCACAATTTTATTATATAATCGTACACATGCGGGAGGTTGAAAGCTGTGTGCAAGTCGCGGACCGGTGTGCGCCTTAGACAATTCCCAATTGTGCGGAGAACCTTGTTTCGCAAGCGTCGCAATTTTAAGAGAAACGTGTCTGCCGCTAATTCCCAGGCGGAGTTGAAAACTGAATTTCTTCTAAATAATATATATTGAACTCGTACCTCATAAGAATCACATTACGTCTCCGCTATAAAGCCCGACCGGTTAATACTGTTTAGGAAAACAGTCTCTGTTTATTGTGAGAACAACACGGAACACACAAATACACTGTGTGAGCAGAATGCACAATTCTGTAATATATACAAATCCAGTCCGGACCTCAAAGGAAACACATTACGTCTCCACTACAGAGCCCAACCGGTTAATACTGTTTAGGGAAACAGTCGCTGTTTATTGTGAGAACCATACGGAATACACAAATACACTGTGTGGGCAGAATGCAGAGTTCAGTCCGTACCTTACAGGAAACATGTTACGTCTCCGCTACAAAGCCCAACCGGTTAATGCTGTTTAGGGAAACAGTCTCTGTTTAGTGTGAGAACCATACGGAACACACAAATACACTGTGTGGGCAGAATGCAGAGTTCTGTAGTATATACAATTTCGGTCCGTACCTCAGAGGAAACATATTACATCACCGCTACAAAGCTCAACCTGTCAATGCTCTTTAGGGAAACAGTCGCTGTTTATTGTGAGAACAATATGGAATACACAAATACACTGTGTGGGCAGAATACAGGGTTTTGGTGTGTTAAGGCAGGTGGTACAGGGGATGGACAAAAATATGGAAACACCAACAAAAAACACATTACCGTGACTAATATGGAGTAGGGCAATCTCTGGCTTGCAGAACTGCTTGCAGTCTCATTGGAATGGATAAATAGAGGTCCTGTATGATTTTCAAGGGAATCTTATACCATTCTTCCTGAAAAACATGGTAAGTTCTGTTAACGATGATGGAGGTGGATAGTGCGCACGCAGATTGCTCTCCAAAACGGATCACAAAGGCTGAATAATATTGATATCTGCGATTATGGGGGCCATGGCAGATGTGACACTTTATCTTAGTGCTCAAAAAACCAGTCTTGGACGATGTGAGCTATGTGAACACAGGTATTGTTGGCTTGGTAAATGGCATCACCACTGGGGAATAAAGTTTGCACCATGGATGCCCAAAATGGTCACATAGTCGTTGGCAGTGAAGTGGCCTTGCAGGTTAATGATGGGTCCGACAGAATACCACGATATGGCTGCTCATACCATGATTGAACCCCCGCCATGTTTCGCTTTTGGCAGCAAACAATCTGGATCGTAAGCTTGGGATGGCGTTCTCCGGATGTAAACTCTGCCGGAAGTCAGAAATAGTGTGAAGGTGGACTCATCCGACCAAAAGACCGTCTTCCATTACTCCATAGTCCAGGTTTTATGACTTCGGCACCACACTCTCCTCTTAGTGGCATTTTGATCACTGATGAGTGGTTTGGAATTGCAGCTCGTCCAGAAATACCCTCCTCGTGGAGTTCCCTTCGTACTGTTTTGGTGCTGACAGGGTTTGTGAGCGTGACATTCAGTTCAGCAGTCACTTTTGCAGATGTAGTCTTCTTACTTTTCGTCACAATCCTAGGTAATATTCGTCTGTCTCGATCACTCAACACACATTTCCGACCACGCTGGTGTTTATAGGATGCGGTTTTTTTCAGTTCTCCTGTATGCGGTCATAATCTTGGATACTGTGCCTCGCGAATCACCAAAAACCTCGGCTACCTCATTACGGAAGCAGCCACCATACGGGCACCAACAATTTGCCCGCGTTCGAATTCTGTTAGCTCTGACGTGATGCACAAGAAATTGCACAGAACACTGTCTCGACAACAAATGAAGCTTGCAACGTATTGCGGAGGTTGTACAGGTAGTGGTGTTGGGCAGATACGACAGTGTGACCTACAAACGTCGCTAAAATAAACACTTCAATTCAGGCATGCATTTCACGAGGTGTTTCCATATTTTTGTCCATCCTCTGTATATAGAGTAACCACTGTGCTTTAAAGGATGCCGGACTGCTGGCTAGCAGTCAGCTCTCATCCAGAAGGTCCTGCTACCTGGCCAACTCGATCAAGTTTTTCCGTGGTTTTTCTCGGCCCCGGAACAAATACTGAATTTGTACCTAAATTTCAAGTTGCAGTGCATGCTTCACACAGCCCTCCCAATAATAAAATCAAAATTCATCCCCATTGCATCAGAGTGTGTATCTTCTGTTGCTTAACCCCCCCCCCAACAGCCAATTCCCTTCACTTTACCTCATTCCTTTTCCAATGCTCTACCTTTTCTCTAACTACCTCTACTAGAAGCATGAATTGGCATTGCCTGGGATCTTTCAGAATCGGAAGTTTTCTATTATTTCCCTCCACTCACCCCACACACCCCTACAAATGCAGTCCCCTCTCCTGCCTCTCCTGCCTCTCTCTCTCTTTCTAGCTTCCAGTGCCTAAGAGAGCCCTTTGACCAGGCTGACAGTAAGCGCAAAATGTGTCAAAGTGAACATCATGTCGCTTGCGTAAAGCGTGTGCACTATATTCAGGGGTCACTGTCAAACGGAGTGTTGCGTGTTGAAACTCCGAAGCATAAGTACTCCATGCAAGAAATATGAGTTACAATGTCTGATCCTCCCTTACTCTCTCTCAGTTTACTTTTATACCCTGAAAATAGAGGCAGTAAGTTCCTCCAAAACGTCCGTAAACTTCTACCAGAGTACAAGGTATCACACCCCAGGCGATAGCACTCTTCTAAGAGTTACGAAGGTGGAAAGAAAGTTTGCTCTTTGTTCCCTTGATTTTCTCTTCTACCCTGAAGATGAAGGCAACGAGTTTCTCCGAAACGTTCATAAAATTCTACCATACTACGCAGCATCACGAACTTTGATCATATATAGCATACTTCATCGCTTGGATTAACTTTACATTCCTGAAGACGGAGCCAGTTAGTTCCTCCTAAACGTAGACGAGCGTCACATCCCAGAAAATACTGCTCTTCCAAAAATTATGAAGATGAAGTCCAAAAAATGGTGGATGTAGGAACAGTGTGCCATTCTCTGCTGACATGAATATGATAATGGATATATTCAAACTCTATTAGATTTCCTATCCATCTCGAACACGTTGAAAATCTTTGCTTTGTGCAATCGAAACTGCGCCACTGAGGAGAACTACGGGCCCACACAGATTGCTTCGAGCCAAATTCTGAAGCTGCGATTTAAATAAACTTGAATATTTCATTATCTTTCCAGAGGGACCAGCCAGCGCTCGGTACCGAGAGTCCGATGCGCATTTTCAATAAGTTACGCGAATAACTTCTTAAGAACAAAAAGTGACGCGGAGCCTAGCCTCCAGAACTGAAGCACTTAACATAAATTCAGACTTCCAATGGACAAGAAATGCCAATGATTATCTCCGTAAATGAATCGGCGTTTTTGAAAAGAGTACTGCCTCAATCTTTATGGTCCTGGTAGATTAGATTACTTCTCAAATCTAATGATGGAGGTGTATGTTCTTCCGAAGCGTCCGTAAACTACAAGACTACACAGGGCGTCACATTCCATATTTTTTTATGCTAGTGAGGTGAGACTAAGTCCCTTGTACTGCTGCCACTTCTGGCCTATTGTACCAGCTCCAGATGATAGGTGAGGGTGATTGTGGAGCAGTTGGTGGAATGAAGATTGGCAGGGAAACCGAAGTACTCGGATAAAACCTGCCCGATCGTCACTTTGTCCACCACAAATCCCACTTGACCAGACCCGGGATCGAACCTGGTCCGCCGCGGTGGGAAGTCAGCAACTAACAGCTTGAGCTATGGCGGGGAAGTCACATTTCATAAGACAGTACTCTTCCCACTGCAAATAAATCCTTGAAATCCGTCAGTCTGCTGTCGGATTGTGGCACCCGGACGCGAACGCGCTAAAAAGAAAGCTCGACACAGGATGACGACACAGATCAACAGAACAAGGAGAGTGAACTTTCATATTTCTAAATTAACTTAAATTGCATAGCTCTGTTTCCTTCTCACAAAATTGAGTGGATATCCCCCCCTCCCATGGGTTATTGAACGACGCGTCGAGTATCGGGACGCGTCGGGGAGTGGTTAGACAACTCTAATTCTATCAGCAGGATCCACATTAATCCAAATAAAGTCCTCTTATTCTTTTATAATACTAAAAAGAGATTTATTGATTCTGACTTAACTCTGTTTATCATTAGATGAATGTCGTGATGAATAGGCTTATCACCAGATACCATGATGGTGAAATTTACAATCCTCCACTTCCGGGCGTCTCAATATTATTGCCCCAGGTGGGCATTATTTCTAACATCTGGAAAAAATGGACTGGAGTTTCTAAGAGCTTCTTTTTCAAGTATGTGATGCCATCTGGGCATCGACGTTTCGGAGGAATTGGCTGCCTCCATCTTCAGGGTCGTAGAGCAAGTTGAGCAAGTAAGCAAACAAAACTTCACGGATGAAAATTAATTTACCGTGATATAAAGCTGTTCGGATTACCTTCTACTATGCGACGCCATGTAGCCTGTACATTGTCACTAACGGGTGCTCGACAGAGTCTGTATGTTGTCCCCAAAACTCCGGTACACACAAACCACACTTCACGCTCTCGCCGATCCTTTCATGCTTGTCCTTCCAAGGGCTACTCGTGGAGGGTATTAATGTAGTGACTAAACGCACAAGAGGCGTCAGGATTGAAGGCTGCAACCAGCACTGCTGGCAGGGGAAACTGGATTACAGTGCGCCGACTATATGCGCGTCTGCATTAGTAAAGGAAGCAAAGTTATTCGGGTGAGAGGAGGGACACCACTATCCTTGACTTCGGCACTAGATACAGGTCAGCTTCACGTCCCAGCCGCTTTACCTTCGGAGAAAGAGTTCCCGAGAGTAATTGGATAGGAGGTTGTGTGGACCCTAGAGGCCGTTGAACGCTGTGGATTACAGAAAATCCAGTTGCCCTAGTCAGGAATCGAACCCCGGATGTCAAGCTCGTAGCCCGTCGCAATATCGACTGAACTATCGTAGCAAAGAATAATGCTCTTCATAGTTCTGTAATAACCTGATTTCTTGGGCAATATATAAAGCTCGAATATTTGCCGAAATGACACTCCTACCGTCATAATTAATATTAATGTTATAATGCGCTGTGTTATTATAACTTCAGTGCCACGCTTTCCGTACCCCTAGTCATTATGGGGTGACGTCCCTTATAAAAAGTGCATATAGCATTTTTTTTTACGAATTTACATCCATCTTCTCTCCTTCATTATTTACTTAATTACAGTCTAAAAAAAATAATCCGCTCCCTAAATTCTTTAATGTACACTATACGTATACTACACATACCACCTGTTTCAACACATTAAAACTCTGCATTCTGCCCACACAGTGTATTTGTGAGTTCCGTATGGTTCTCACAATAAACAGCGATTATTACCCTAAACAGCATTAACCGGTTGGGCTTTGTAGCGGAGACGTAATGTGTTTCCTGTGAGGTACGGACTGAACTCTGCATTCTGCCCACACAGTGTATTTAAGTGTTCCGTATGGTTCTCACAACAAACAGCGACCGTCTCCGCAAACAGCATTAACCGGTTGGGCTTTGTAGCGGAGACGTAATGTGTTTCATGTGAGGTACGGACTGAACTCTGCATTCTGCCCACACAGTGTATTTATGTGTTCCGTATGGTTCTTACAATAAACAGCGACCGTCTCCGCAAACAGCGTTAACCGGTTGGGCTCTGTAGCGGAGACGTAACTGTGTGTTCCGTATGGTTCTCACAATAAACAGCGGCTGTTTCCCTAAACAGAATTAACCGGTTGGGCTTTGTAGCGGAGATGTAATGTGTTTCCTGTGAGGTACGGTCTGAATTTTTAAATAATATTTAGATGAACACCATGCTTCAATTAAAGGAAAAAATTGCTATCAGCTCTCTCTAATATAGTGATATCACTAAGGACATTGAGAAATAAATTTGCGCCGCCTACCACAAGCGGCTCAGCGGAGAATTTTAATTTGTTCCGGAGATAAGGGATGCTGAATATTATTTGAATTCTATTACCGACTTTTTAATTTTATTCGTTCTGGTCCGTCATACTAATCAATATTACAGAATGGTTTTACTTCACAGTCCAGTGTGATTCAAATGTATATTTATATACGAGTATATATATGATGCCTTTACATGTTTTCGTCAATTAATGACCATTTTCAGAAGGCAAAGAGCAACACGTTGAGGAAACTACTACTACTACTACATAACTCATAGTACAAAAAGTTCAAAGTTGTCCGAAGTTTTATATAAAGATTTTGTGTAAGATAACATATGGCGAGTTAAAATATTAATAAGATTCTTAATATTTAAAATCTTAAACCACGAATGTTCTTGCCTCAACAAACAACGAAAGGACTAAGAGCTTGACAACAAACACAAACTCTTAAGGTCTATTTACACATATCCGTGACGTGTCAGTACCGTGTCAGTTCAGTTTCAGTGACATCCGTGACGTCTCAGTGACGGCTATACACACTATCAGTATCATTTCAGTAGTTCGAAGTCAGTGATTTTCGAGATGACAAAGCTTACGGACATCGAATTGGCAGTGATTGCAATAATTCTGGATGAAGAGGAAGAGGAACAGCGGGAGGTGGAAAAGCGGAAGTGAGTACATGAGGCATGGGTGAATGGAGAACGTGATGGAGAAATCGGTACCTGTATAAGGAACTAATTGATGGTGAGACGAAATTTTTTGGATATTTCAGAATGTCTGAAAATTGTTTTAACATATCGCTGAGTAAAATAGAAGTTCATTTAAAACATCAAGACACCTGCAGGAGAAAGGCTATAACACTGCTATAAAATTTGCTTTCGTTTCTTTTCTTATCGTATTCCAAATAACAGTTTTGAAACTGCTGTCCGTGTACTTTGGCTGCGATAAATCATAAAGAACAGGATAACTGCGAACCAGTTCAATAAGTTGTTCGTCATTCACTTTTCTTCACAAATATGCACAAACTCCACACCACAACGCGTCCGTGAGACAGGAAAAATGTCTTTGGGGACGATACACAACGTCACGGAACGGATAGGGCACTGCGCCGGAGATGTGTGGATGCGCCCATCAAGTTCAAAGAAACGATATGAATCATCACTGACACTGATGAAATTTCACGAAACTGATCGGATGACACGTCACGGATATGTGTAAATAGACCTTTAACCAACTATGTACGTATAGAGAAGAAAAAACACTGTCCGAACCTCCAAGGACGGCAATTCATTCAATCTTCCCTGCGCCCCACCCTAACTGTCTGAGGTGCATTAGAGTAACATTCATTAGCTAATGTTTGGAGGGCTATATTAGGGCGAAATTTTGTCCCACCTGAAGTCTCTCCGAGAACTGACTAATTGTCTGAGTCTGTCTCATTTTACGACCGACGGTCAGTCGTCCAGTCTGCTTTGGCATAAAGCACCCGTCTGGGGCTTGTGACCAGATTTTATTACTCTTTGCCAGTTACGGTCTTGTTTTTTGTGGACGCACTCTCTGACGAGAGGACGGGTCTGTCTTTTGTATATGCTGCTGGGCCTTGCCAGCTCAGTCTTTCTTGGGTCCGAAATCCTTGGTACTCGAGACCATATATTACTGTCTCAAATTTGAGACTTCCCTTTTCGTCGCCTCTTACGACTCGCAGTGTCAACTCCCTTAAATTGGCCTTTAGCGGAATGTTTATGGAACACCTTTCTCAACACTTTGGTTTTTCCGTTGTCATACAAGGCTTCGAACAATTCGTTGTAATCGTGTAAATTCACTATTAGAATTCCAAGGCTTCATTCTATTCCGCTGTCTAAGAAATGTTATCCGCTGACCAGCAACGAACGCTGAAATATTCTCCACAGTCCGGCTTTCAGGCAGCATGTCACAATATATATTGTCACGTGCTGGGTGTGTGTCACGCGACAAATAACTTCACGTCGTATTGAATTTAGCGAATTTATTCCCCTCGCTCTCACACTCACACACTTCACAATTTCACAGCTACTGCCATCGGCAGTATCACAATTACGTCTTCTGCTGGAGTCACTGCCATTCACTAAATAAAAATGGACTTCAAGTCACTCCGGCGAATGCTAGACTGAAACTGACTGGTTACTCAAGTCAAAGTCAAAGTCACATTGCGACTGACGGTCAGTCAGTCTGTCTGTCTTGGAGTCGAGCCCCGACTGGGGCTCATGACCAAATTTTTTTATATGAAATTTACTGTCCTGTTCATTTGGGGCGCCCTCTCTGACGAGAGGTCGGGTCTGTCATTTGTTAGTCATAGTCTGTGTTAGTAAACTGGTTACTCCCTATCTAGTTTCTCTCATAAACCCTCAGTTGGACAGCGGAAAACCCAAATCGCTTCACTGTTGCATAAACGCCGTGTTTACAGGCGTTGCTGGGTAGCGCTGCCGAAAGTTGTTTATTGCTGCGTAGTAACCGTGGTGTCCGCTGTTACGTAACAATGAGAAGTGCTGTTACGTCACCGCGCGGGAAGGGGACGGAGTGTTGACTGGCCTGTTACCGTAGCGGCGGCAATTACTCCGATACTGTTACGTCACTGCTGGAGAGGGATGTTTACCGAGCGTTGCGCCGTCACGTCACAATATATTTATGTATGTATATGTTTGAATCATACTGGACGATGTAGTCAAATCATTCTATGCTATTACTGACAACTGAGCATGCCAACTGACACCCATGGCTATCATTTCATTGATTTTCTTCGCCCGCATTAAATACTGTATGATCTTATAAGAGTGTAAAGATATTCAAATATTGCATGATGAGACATGACAACCAAAAATGGTGTAACATAAGCGCCTGTTTTAGGTCATGATATTGAACATTTAACCTTCACCACGCTGTTTGAATACGTACTTATTTACTGGGCGTCACCTGATTTTGCTTCAGGCATTCGAATGAAGCTCACATGCGTGAAAGCGGGAACAGTCTGGAACCGGGAACATGAGACACTCAGGTTTGTCTTATATGCGCAGAAGTCGATCCTCGGAGAACGCAGAAGGGGTCCGGATTTATCTTGAACTGTTATTTATAGAATAGCTCATTAATTTTGTCACGTGTATTGCCACTACTAAGCAACAGCTCGGTAAACAAGCCTCAACAATAGACTGTTTTCTATGAAGTCCGCGCAACGACCCTTCCTGTGCCATATAGACTGTTTCCTAGCAATGGCTGTTGTATGACTGCTTATTTCGCGGTCCTTGCCTAGTAACGGGTATACATATCATAATATTCTCGCCCCACTTTTTGCTGTAGCTAGTTGTATTTCAAACAGCAGAATTAGTTAATCGACCAATAAACACAAACTTTATAGAACTTGAAATTAACGCATCATAGAACACCGTAATATTCTTGCACCAAGCGGGACTCGAAGGCGCCATTCTAGCACTATAAACGTCTGAGACAGCTAGGCCAATGCGACCAGTTCCAAATGCAGCCAACGAACGCAGTGCAGTACCACTTCGGGCACAGTGGGTACGTGTAGGGAGAGTGCCGTCTGGGTACCTTCGAAACAGCAATAATTTTCCGGTCCCCTTTCTCCCACTCCCCCAAAAAATGTAATTTGTCTCTCTACTGTCCCCTTCTATTCTCTCCCATTTTCTTCTCTCTTCTTCTTTTCATACTCTAAAGAATTAACATATCCTACTCTTGCTCCTCCAACAGAGAACAAGACAGTTTTGAAAACACGTTTTGTTACAACTTCCCTAGTGAAAGCCCTTGAGAGAGAAGAGCACTGACTTCTGGGATGTGACTTTATGTACTCTGATAAAAGATCACCGACTTTTCAACATAATTTATTACCTCCATTTTACGTTCGAGGAGTAAGCCAAACAAAATGCAGGAAACAAACTCCTCAGATAACCTGCACTTTCCAGTGTCCATCCATCATGCTCCCTTACTCAAACACTTCCGGGGGGAGGAGGTAGCTTAGTTGGTTGGGGCACCATACTACAAGGGGCCACGCGGTAGTTTAGTTGGTTGGGGCACCATGCTACAAGGGGGGCACGCGGTAGCTTAGTCGGTTGGGTCACTATGCTACAAGCCGAGAGGTCGCGGGTTCAAGTCCCGATGAGGTCATTGGATTTTTTCAATTTATCTAATCCTTCCAGCCGCACTATGGCCCTAGGATCGACTCAGCCTCTAACAGAAATGAGTACCAGGGATCTTCCTGGGGGTAAAGGGCGGCAGGATCGTATGGCTGACCTCATGGCCATATGTGAACAGATTGTCTAGAAAATGGAGCCTCGACGTCTCACAGCCGTATGGGACTCTACGGCCTGTTACATGGATAGCTTTACCTTCTACTTACACATTTAGAATCCGCGGTAAAACCAAGAATGCAAAGTTAGATGGCCCGTAAGTCTGTCATGCGCACTGAGAACAACTANTGATCAGCGCGTATGGATATGCGCCAAGTAACTTTCCGACAGTAACTGCATTAGCGCCCCACAAAACAGCATTCATGAGCTTACAGTTGTACTCAGTAGCATGAATTGTTCTCTTCCCTGGTTCTCAGGATGTATGGCGCAGAATGACAAAACTGACTGATAAATAATGAATAGAAAAGGATTTGGAAGGAAGCTATCACGACCGAATCAAAGTACCATTTAGATGGATGGACTGAGATAAGCAACGATAAACCTCAGTCAGGAGTCAAATTCGAAACAAGAAAACTCCAAGTGATTGAGGTTAGCCCTTTCTAAGGGACGCAACTGGGTGGGTGTCTTGCCCCTCCCTCTCACCTGAGGACAGAAACAGATCCAGTTTCCGAAACGCTGCATTTTCTAGTTTCTAGTATACCGGACGTTGGACAAAGCCCAAAACCGAGTAATTCCGAAGAAAACTCCGGTCTGCAGGTGTAAAGCTTTACCGATATGCCAAACTGCTCGGACAAATACTTGGACATAATTGTCGCATACATGTGTATGACTAAAGACGGAGTTTGGATTAGTGACTCGATTTATTGACCGCATTAACACAAGACTCGTGACTACACTTACTTACAGTGTCATCGACAATCCACACACTTTATAATTCACTCCAGAACCTGCTGGTGTCCTCAGTCTGTTACTAGATGTTTCCTGGTAACGGCTTCTAACAATTGAGATTATTCAACTTCTGTGCTCATGTCAGTACTGTCCGGAGAGAATATTCAAGAGTCAGAGTCAGAGTTACTTTGCGACTGGTGGTTTACCGCCAATCAGTTCATCTCGGCGTCAAGCACCTTGAGACTCACGACAAGAGTTAAAAAAACCCTAGCGGCCATAGTCCTCGTGTAACATCCTCTCTCACGGCAGGATGGGTTTGTCGTTTACAATTGCTGTTGGCCCTCGCCCGCGCAGTCATTCTCGGGGCCGAGTCCCGCGGGACTAATAACCATACTATCACGTTCATCCCACTTTTGACACCAGTTTGACACGTATCCTGGTAACGCGACAAGAAATTAGTGGGTTCCGGATTAAGCGAAGCTGTTTACTTGGTAAGTTGTTTACAGTTACAATTACAGTCCCTCAGAAGTAACGCCTTCCAGACCATGCGACCTGGCTAGTCCGTCGTCTTCTGGTTCTTAGCTGAGCTGGTGTCTTCCGCTCTCCGCTCTCCTCCGTTCGCCTCTTCTGTCCTGTGCTCTGTTCTCCTCTCTTCCGTAGTTCTCTCTGTTATATTCTTCAGTCGGACGGCCTAGAAGCCACCTTGTTCGAGGGCTACGTTTCGTGTGTTCTATACACCGGTAACTCGTGCATTCGTTACCGCGGGAACCTCACTAATTCTGGTTTTCATTTCCGTCGTAAGGGTCTGTTCTGGGTGCGTTGTCGCGTGAACATGTTTAATTGTCACCCAGACAATGATTCGGAACCGTGGATGCCGAGCCGTTGCCTAACAATGGACGCCCGCGCTGACTCAGATATTCTGGCTTCTAGGCGGCACGCCACAATATTTTACTCTCTCAGATTTGAGATTCCCTCAAACTCGAAGACCAGGTCCTCATATTTATATCTCCCAGGAACAGGGTGGCCCCAGGCACTGGAATCCCTTTTTGTTGTCCCATAAGACTTGCAGGGCTACGGTGGACGTATTCGAACCCGCTCCCATACGGGTTCTACAACTGTGACGAGTGGCACAAACAACAAAAGAGCATCGCGCTTCTACCCAAGCGGATATCGACAGAAGAGCATCGGCAAATCGATCACATAATAATAGGTACTTTATCGTCATACAACAATAAGTCGTGTTTCTATTGTTGCAGAAGCATCATGCAGGGTTTTCCCACTCTCAAGTGTTGCACGGTCGCGCTATGCTTCTTAATACTGGCCGCAGACTTCGTGACCAGCGCGCCATCTTACAGCGATTATGAAAGTGAGTACAGAACTGTGACTTCATTTTGCCTCGACAGTCAGCAGGTCTGTCAGTTTGTTAACTGTCTACCTACAAACAGGCAGGTGTACCCGTTCTTCGTCCGGGATATATTTCATTTCCTTAACCATATAACAATGCATAGTAGCGATAAAACTTTAAATCAGGAAAAATGCTCAGCCACTGTGCTCATTTTAATTAATGTCTGGTCTTCTTTGATCCTGCGTTTTGTTGGCTACTCACTCACTTATGGAGCTGAGCCCTTCTTGAGAAGCTGCCAGTTGTGCAGCTGCTCAAGAACTTCTCAACATTTTATGGAATCCGAAGGTTTGTTACCTTGTACCTATCCTGAGCCAGATCGATCCCATCCCATCCTAAGATCCATTTTAATATTATCCACCCACCTACGTCTATGGCTTCCTAATATTATCTTTTTCTTTATGTAGTTCCCACTAATATAATATATGCATTCCTCTTCGACCCATTCGTGCTACATGCCCTGCCCATCTCATCCTCCTTGACTTGATCATTCTAATTATACCTGGAGAAGAGTACAAGTTATGAAGCTCCTCATTATGCAGTTTTCTGTAACCTCCTGTCACTTCATCCCTCTTCGATCCTTTGGTTGACCACAGGTTCTTTAAATAAGAACAGTATAACCTTGTGTGTTTTAAGCCCATGTAGTTTAGTAGAGATCCACCGACGTTTCGGGAGAACGTATAGCTTCCCATCTCTTAAGAGTGTAAAAATAAGCCAAACAACAGGCGAGGATCAAGCATCAAGCTTGCTAGTTGCCGCCTTCTTAATGATGATTTCTTGGATGACTTACTCTTCGATCCCGAAGATAGAGGCAATATTTTACTCCGAAACGTCTGGCTCTGAACTGCACGGCCTTACAACCGTCGCCGTGAAAACTTCAAATCCAACACCATTTAAATAAATCTGTTTTTTCTTGTTACGTACATAAATTCCGAGCACTCTAATGTCAACACAATATGTATATATATACTATATTATTGCATTAAGATACATCTCATGGAGCTGTTTGTTTTGTATATAAAGTAAACAGAAGTAGCGGAGAGAGACTTGACATTACGTGAAACTGACGCGAAATGAAATATCTGCGGTAGGACTGCGGCCTGTCAAAGACGGTACATCGTCGGCGAAGACTTCCTGAGACGAAGCCAATTAAAAGTTTGCCTTGTAAGGCCGTGGTAAAGCTTTAATAAATTCGTGTTTCAAAATATTTTATTAATTCTGAATTTAATTACGGATTGAAACAGACACGGTGTGGGATCCACGCAATATCCAGCGGTCACGTGACATCCTTCTGTCTGTTACAAATGCGAAATGCACTCTTAAATATGACAGAATTCAGCGGAGTCAGAAGTTTTAATATACGAAGTAACCCTTGGCCTTCTCAATGAGTCTCGAGCACTCGACGTTACGTTGCAAACAGCATTCAATTTCATAACGATATAAATATACATCGGGCAAATATTTTAAAGGTAAAATATAAAGTAAAAGTAAAGCTATCCTTGTAACAGGCCGTGGAGGCCCATAGGGTTGTGAGACGTCGAGGCTCCCACATTTTCTAGACTATCGGCTCACAGATGGCTGTGGGGTTATGTAAAGCTGTCCCTGTAACAGGCCGTGGAGGCCCATAGGGTTGTGAGACGTCGAAGCTCCCACATTATCTAGATAATCGGCTCACAGATGGAAGTGAGGTTAAGTAAAGCTAGCTCTGTAACAGGCCGTGAAGGCCCATAGGGCTGTGAGACGTCGAGGCTCCATTTTCTAGACAATCTGCTCACATATGGCGGTGAGGTTAAGTAAAGCTATCCCTGTAACAGGCCGTGGAGGCCCATAGCGTTGTGAGACGTCGAGGCTCCCAAATTTTCTAAATATATATGTAGGAATTATATCACCGTCAACACAACAAATATACTCAGTTTTAATTTCGGTTTTTATTCCTGCTACATGTTTCGGCCGCACAGGACCATCATCAGGCAGCTATACGTATGTAGGAATACGTAGAGTTACTGAACTACCGAAACGGATCCACATCAGTGCAACGTGTCATATTATATACTAACATAAAACTTTTGCCTCAGGTTAGTGTTACAATTAAAGTAGCAAATACATAAATAAGATAAAAGATAAATATAAAGTTATACCATATATCAAGATTTATAATGTGTTGACTATATTATTAAAAATATTAAAAGTATTTTAAAAAATGTTTAAAAAATATTAAAGGATTTTTTTTCCATATGGTAGGTTAATAATATGTATGCCAACTTAATTATGCTACAGTGTAGAAGCCTGTACAGCAAAGACCTACAAACAACACACGTGCCCAGTTTGCTACACTGTAGCAGTAGAATCCTATATTTAAGTTGGCATACACATTCTTAACCTACCCCACGAAAAAATTCTTTAATATTTTTTAAACATTTAAAAAAAATTTTTAATAATATATTCAACACTATTATATTTAAGCATCCTGTTGCACTCTATACGATAAATGATACAAACTCCGTCCCAAGTGCAAACAATATATATTATATGTCTTTGATCTTGTTCTCTTCTACACTACATGTTTCGGCCTCTATCGGCCATCATCAGGTGTATACTCTTAACGTTGCTGCCACACTGAACCCAGTCTAAAATTTAACATTTAAAA
>NW_019729207.1:473991-477837 GCF_002891405.2 Cryptotermes secundus | reverse complement strand
AAATATAGGATTCTACTGCTACAGTGTAGCAAACTGGGCACGTGTGTTGTTTGTAGGTCTTTGCTGTAGAGGCTTCTACACTGTAGCATAATTAAGTTGGCATACATATTATTAACCTACTATATGGAAAAAAATCCTTTAATATTTTTTAAACATTTTTTAAAATACTTTTAATATTTTTAATAATATATTCAACACATTATAAATCTTGATATATGGTATACCTTTATATTTATCTTTTATCTTATTTATGTATTTGCTACTTTAATTGTAACACCAGCTTGAGCCAAAAGTTTTATGTTAGTATATAATATGACACGTTGCACTGATATGGATCCGTTTCGGTAGTTCAGTAACTCTCCGTATTCCTACATACGTATAGCTGCCTGATGATGGTCCTGTGCAGCCGAAACATGTAGCAGGAATAAAGATCGAATATCAAAACTGAGTATATTTGTTGTTTTGACGGTTGACATAATTCCTACATATATCAGGAACACACAACAGGATGCAACCAATGAAGATAATCCCACATTTTCTGCTCACAGATGACTGTGAGATTGTAAGCCTTACGCGCCGGCCGTCCTTTATCCCCAGGAAGATTCATGGTACTCATTTCTGTTAGAAGCTGAGTCGAACCCAGAGCCATAGTGCAGCTGGAAGGATTAGGTCATCTGAAAAATCCAGTGACATCATTGGAAATCAAACCCGCAACCTTAAGGCTTGTAACATAGTGCCTCAACTCAACAACAGTACCTGTACTAATTATCATTAACATGTATATGGTAAGGAGGTATAGGCTCATGTATTCTCAACCTGCCATTTAAATGGAAGTGAAGAGTCAGCTTCACGCTCAGACCGCTTTACCCCCTACGGTACCAGTCTGTTTCAGAACTGGTCTGGACGATGAGAGAAAGAATGAAATCTCTTTAACATGCAGGGTTCTGGGTCGTCCAACCAGTAAGCAATTCATTGTACCAGCCTACACGGGAGTGTCCTTAATTAGTTCTGCACGGTAGAATCCTTCGTAATAAACTGACAGTCCTTCGCAGACTCGGAAACCGAAGGTTCATGTCCCTGTTCAAAAAAGCTCGTTGCTGGTTCCTGTTCTGAGCCAGATGAATCCAGTCCACAGCTCGGTACTCGGTACTGTTCTAGGATAGATATGAATACTTTCGTAACGCCTACATCTGAATACTTCAACTTCTCTTGGCTCAACTAAAATTTTGTATGCATTTTTCGTTTCTTCCTAGCGTAGTTGGTTGACGTCACTGTTGGACAATGCTGTTTCGAGCCCGAGGCAGTAGACCCCTAGTACGGGGGATCATCAAATGGCTGCCAGATTGCAGCTCATGCCCCAAAGCCAATGTTGATTGTGTCGCAATCATACGCTCTACTCTTGCTCCTGAGCAGGTGCTCTTTCCGCTTAAGTTCTTTGACATACGCATAGCGTCCGTGATAAAGCTTTTGTGTTGTAGCCATTCCACGAACTAAAAATAGAGTAAGGTTTTTGTAGCACTAGGAAAATTGTTTAATAAGCGATAGTACATTATACGCACTTTGAAGTGACTGCCAATATTCTGGCTTCTGCGCGTGCGCGGGGAGTCGGCTGTTTGATGTTAAATGGAATTCAAGCCTTCTGGATTATGTACCAGAGTGTTCTGATGAAAGTATTGCAATCATCCTCAAAGTTTGTAGCAGATTATCAGTCTGCACGGTGTCATAACCCAGAAGAACGAGGTATGAAGGTTCGCTGATGAGAAAACCTTAAAACTCTTTTAAGATTTCAAGTCAAGTATGAAACTAAACCAAGCGTGAAAATGGTTCTTCTGAACAGGCCAGTCACTCCAGACGAGCAGAAGACGCCCTCGGAATGGAAGACTCCTGTTACGAAGGACACGTGTGTAGTGCAGGCCACTGAATCCGTCCCTACATGTATCGCTGATGGGGAGGGGGCTCGTGGCGTCTTGAGGCGCCGGAAATGGCTTCCCCGGAATGACGAACCGCTCCGGAATTGAGTGGGCGGCTCCTACCCGCGTGTACTCACACTTCCAACCCAGAACTAAACACAAATATATCGCCAAGTGGTAGAGTAACGACAGACGTGGTTTTGGATTGACAATCGGATTTACTGAATTCCTACAACTCTTAAATACAAGTAATTATAACTCACTCGCCAGCCAACCGACTACACTCCACTGACTGACTCCTCACTAACTTTTCGGCACGTACCGCGTAGTAAACAACTATCCTGTTTCAGTGTAATTTTTGCTTAGCGGTGACATGACGTATTTCAGGGTCACGTGCACGGACCACGCAGAACAGACCGTCCCTCTGTTGCTGTCTATGGGCCATAACTTAGCAACGGCTGTTGTATCTTTGCTTATTTCGCGGTCGTTGCCTAGCAACGGATCTACATGCCACAATATTGTAATATCCTCCAAGAATCAACATCAGCAGCAACATTGTTTAGAACCTGTTCCGGCTTCAAAATTTAAAATTATAACTACTAAATCCAAAATTTGTCTTTACCGTCTTTTACATGGACGACCTTGGTCTTTTCTACCTTTTGAATCTGTAGAGTAAGAGGCATTTAGGAAACCTACTTTGCTGCATTCTCCCTACGTGTTATGTCAGTGACCTCCAGTTCATCCATTATGTCTGTAATCGATCAGTCATCCTGACACAGCTCTCAGGAACCGAATTTCCACAGCCCCCAATCCAACCCTTGCCTTTCTGTCACTCCCCACAGCTCTAAATCATACGGAAAGGTCGGTACTGGTACCACCAATCCTCCAAAAACTGTAAGGTTTAACTGAATATGGGTGCCGTGAATAAGCGACTAGAATATGCGTGGGATGACTGGGGTTAGATTCCCGGTAGGGGCAATAGATTTCTCTCCACAGTCTACACCAGCTAAGAGGCAGACCAGATGGGTACCGGGGATCTGTCCCCCACCTGGACGTGAAGCTGACCACTCACCATCATCTTGAGCTCGTGCAGCTATAGGCATGCTTCCATTCCCCCCATACGCCTTCATGTTTGGTAATTCTGTTTCATTGCAATTTTTCAGCATGTTCAATGCAACTGGTTTTAATATTGCTGTCTTTTGTCCGATGGTTCCATGTCTATTCCGTTTATCAGGTCCCTCTGACTTAGTTTCCTTTATAGTCCATCCATGGACGCCGGCTCGGGGAAGGGGACGGGCCAGGTATATGCCCTCTCTTTGATTTTTCAAGATTGACACAGTAATACTAAAGATTAAAACTATTTTAGGCCGCGCCATAGCTCAAGCGGTTAGTCGTTGGCTTCCCACCGCGGCGGCCCGGGTTCGATCCCTGGTCTGGTCAAGTGGGATTTGTAGTGGACAAAGTGGCGCTGGGGCAGGTTTTCTCCGAGTACTTCGGTTTCCCCTGCCAGTCTTCAGTCCACCAATTGCTCCACAATCACCCTCACTTATCATCTGGGGCTGGTGCAATAGGCCAGAAGTGGCCGCAGTACAAGGGACTTAGTCCCACCCCACTAGCAATAAAGAAAAACTATTTTAAATATGGCGTCATCTGTTTCAATATATTCGTAAAACATGTCAGAAGAGGAAAAGTCAATATTCTGGGAGGTCACAGTATCGATCACTCTAAGTAAGAAAGTGTACGAGTATATATGCACATGTGTCCTATTCCGAACGATTTCCGAGATAGAGCTATTTCACTGTGCAGACGAGCAACACGCCATGTCCTCACACGAGTTGCACCGAGATAGAGCTATTTCACTGTGCAGTACACTGTACAGACGAGCAACACGCCATGTCCTCACACGAGTTGCACCGAGATAGAGCTATTTCACTGT
>NW_019729207.1:436009-471578 GCF_002891405.2 Cryptotermes secundus | reverse complement strand
CAGACGAGCAACACGAATGTCCTCACACGAGTTGCAAAGTGCAATTTTCGAAAATGTATTATACTGGGTAAACCGTAACAACTTTGTCACTTGAACAATAAGTGCCGGTCTTAGTAACAGTAACGATCCGGGATAGCGTAATTGGTACAGCGACTGGCTGTGGGAGGGACGACTGAGGGGTCGGAGTTCGAGTTCCGGTAGGGTCAAGAATTTTTACTTCTCCATATCGTCCAGCCCGGACCTGGGGCCCGCCTAACATTTTATCCAATGGGCACCGGGGGCTCTTTGCCCGGGGGTAAAGCGACCGGGGCGTGAAGCTGACAATCCACTTCCAGCTAGTGCCGAGGTCAAGAAAATGTGGGCCTATACATCCACTCCCCCATATGCCTTAATGGCGTAGTGCTTAATTAGATAAGCACAAGGGCAATTTTACCTTCTTTATTAGAAACAGTACGTAATCTCTCTTTCTTAGGCCCCCATACACACACACTTTGGCCTTCTGATCGACCTTACAGGCAAAACTGTGACACTTTACCCCCTCCATTTCCTCCCCATACACGCGCAGATAAAGCGGCAGGCTTCATGCCACAATCACGGTCTTCCAGCCTATAATGTTGAGTCACACACGTCACGTGCTACGGTCCTGCAGGCAGAACTGACGGACTGACGGGTTTCCCACAGGCCAACAGTCCAAACGATTGGCCGGCCGGCCGCACCACACACGTCAGTTTTGCCTTTCAGTCTTCAAGTGTGCAGGCCGAACTGGAGGCCAAACTGTGTGTGTATGGGGGCCCTTATCAACAATTTTGGAACTGTACAGTGAAACAGCTGTATCTCGGAAACCGTTCATGTACATATACACTTTTTTGCTTAGAGTGACCGATACTGTGACTTCCCAGAATATTGACCTTTCCTCTTGGGACATTCTGTATACAGCCTCAACATTAGGTCGATCAGTAAAAAAATGTTCTTAAAAGACCTGAATATAAATTTACAAAAAAACTTTCTGCTAACCCTTCAACGTCTCTCACGCGAGCACATCCGACTGTGCTGCGTGTTTCTTCGTGTACCTACGTATGTTTCATTGTTTGTTGCCTGCGCGATCTGTAATTTCTTTTAATTCGCTTAGTGGAGGGTTGAGTCCAACTGGATCCACTCGGCACGGCGGCCACTGATTGGCCTATTGTAGCCTGCCCCGGGTGATTATGACGATGGAGAATTTGGTGTAATGAAGATTGGCAGGGGAAACCGAAGTACTCGGAGAAAACTTGCCCTATTGTCACTTTGTCCACCACAAGTCCCACTTGACCAGACCCGTGATCGAACCCGGGCCGCCGCGGTGGGAAGCCAGCGGCTAACCGCTTGAGCTATGACGCGGCCTGCGCGATCTGTAACAATGACATTGTTTTTTTAATAAACGTGGCTACATAGCGCATAATGTTTGCCCAAGGAGTCACGCAACTACAGCACGGAGAGCTGTTCCTACCGCTTGTCACATTCCCATAATCCCATCTTCCACTAATCCGCCGCCTATACACATCGCTTACAATTCGATGATTCGGGTTGCTGATTACAGGCGCGACTGAAAACAGCAACACAAACAACTGCGGCTGCAAAATCGAGCACAGCTCAGGTAATACATAACAGTGGGAAGCGTTGTCTGACTACAGAGATCTTTAAAGCGCAGTGGTTACTATTATATACCACTAAAACACTGCATTCTGCGTGTTTCTTATTGTGACATGACGCCTGAAAACCAGCATAATGGAGCCGGAGCCAGACGTCCGTTGATAAGCAACGGCTAAATTTCCGTTACAACAGATCGCAAACGTGTCGTTGCCAGGTAACAATTTGTAAACACTTAGAAACGTAACGGTTACTTTGGAATTGGTACATGGGTTACCGTGGCAAGGAGTATGCAGATTACAACAGACAAACAGTTCTAGTGGGTGTCTTCTATACGGCTCTTCCCAAGTCATGAAAGGAGTGGAAGGAAGGAGAGAGAGAGAGAGAGAGAGAGTCTCCCGTGTAGAGACAGAATCGAATACCTCCACTGTAGCCCTGCGAGTCGTATGAGGCGACGAAAAGGGAACCCAGTGCCTAGGGGTATAACCGGACAACCCTGTTCCTGGGGGATATAAATACGGAGACCTGGCCCTCCAGGTTGGGAGAGTCTTCAGTTTGAGGCAGTAAAATATGGTCATCAGTCCCGCGGGACTCTAAGTCGAAAATTACTGCGCTGGCGAAGGCCAGCAGCTGTTGTAAACGACAGAGTCATCCTCTCGTCAGAGAGAGCGCCCCACATCAACAAACCAGCAACTGTCTGACAGTAATAAAAATCTGGTCGTAAGCCCCAGATGGGTGCTTGACACCAAGACAGACTGGCCGATTGACCGTCGGTCGTAACATGACACTCAGACTCAGACAGGGTAGGCGTCATACTGGAGAGCCGTACCGAGTAGTGGAAGGCTACAGACCAGTCCGATAGCCAGAAGAAATACAGTGAGAGAGGCGTTATCAAGAAGGAGTCAAATGTGTCAGCTGTTGTAATCATCTGTAACTGTAATAGAGACGTCCAATAAATCCAGAAGCCACAATTATTATACGTAACACTATTGTCACATATTTTAGGGATTGGGATGGGTATGGATTGGTGAATGGATTTATTGACCACTTGTACACACAACACTCAGAACTACTGGAAATTACAGCGCTGTCGCTGATCTCCACACTTACAGTTCACCGTTACAAACGCAGTAGTGTCCTCAGACTTCACTAGTCGTATCCTGGCAACGGATTTCAACACAGTAATTATACCAGTCTCACTGTGACTGCAGCATACATGAAATTCCTTTCTTGCCATCTCTTCTTAATTATTCAACTGCCGTCTCAAGAGACTGCCTCAATTATTCCCTCAGCTGGCCTGGGATCCTCGTTATACAGCCTCAGGGCGCACCTAACAGAAAACACCCTATCCTATATCTCTGTGATCTATCTTAATATTATCCTCCCATAGAATGTACACTTCAAACGGAGAGGTCGAAAATTAAACAGGCTATAAGCTCTTGTAATATATTTCAATATAAAAAAATACCTGTAACATGCCGTGGAGACTTATAGGTCTGTGAGACGCCGAGGCTCCCACATTTTCTAGACAATCAGCTCACAGATGGGTATGAGGTTGTCAGCCTTACGCGCCGGCCGCCCTTTACTCCTAGGAAAATTCCTCGTACTCATTTCTGTTAGAGGCTGAGGCGACCTCAGAGCCAAAGTGGGGCTGGAAGGATTAGGTCCATTGAAAAATCCAATAGCATCATCAGGAACCCAACCCGCGACTTTCCGGCTTGTAGCATAGTGCCTGAACCGACTACGCTGCCGCGTGCCCCCTGTTTCAATGTATGTAAACTAATAAAATTAATGTTCTGTGTAGAAAACAAGATGTCAGATTGAAAATCGTGATCTTTTGCCTCATAACGCGGCATAGTACGTAGAGAAAGAGAGAGACCGACTTTTCGGAGGAACATATCGCCTCTATCTTCAGACTGAGCCTGCCGCCCTACTTCTGCTGGTTGCATGCTTCGCTAAGTCTTCGACACTGCAAATGGAGTCAGTATGTTCCACCGAAATGTCGATGAGCTACTACCAAACTACACGGCGTAACATTTCAGAAGATATTCGGCTTACTCTTCCTGAAAGTAAATTTGTCCCTATGCTTAAAGAGGCAGGAGGCCAGGAGTGGAGGCATAGCTCCACGAATTCTCAGCCTCGGCGCTGGTTGGAGGAGACTGGTCAGTTTCATGCTTTAGCCGCTTTGTCCGCAGAAAAACAAGATCCTGGTACCCATTAGATGGAAGGTTGGGTGCTCCCCAGCGGCACTCTGAACGCTGTACGGGGGAGAGGAAATTTGTGACTGCCGGCAACCGACACCGGATTATTCGGTCGTCCAGCCCATGCGCGAGTCTGTATACCGACTGAGCTATCCCAGGTCCACATAAAGACATGTTCTGTATAGTTATATTTGTGGTGGGAGCAGGGGAAGCTCAGTTGGTATAGTGACTAGGCTACGGGTTAGATGATTGAGGGTTCGTCGCTCGATTCCAGGCAGGGTCAAAAAATTGTCTCTTCTCCACAGCGTGTCCACCCAGCCTCTTGCCCAGTGAGTACCAGAGGCTGTCTCCCCGGGGTTAAAGCGACAGGGACGTGAAGCCGATCACTCACCTCCAACTAGTGTTGAAGTTAAAAATAGTGGAGCTATATCTTCACTCTTCCATACGTCTACATGGAGTGGTGATTAATTAAGCGAATTATGGCATCAGTCAGGTGGGTTTTGCCGGCTACAAACAGAATTGCAGGTCACTGCCGCCTTTCCCTGTCAATTATCATTCTACCGCTGCTCCACAATGACCTATGGGCACAGACTGGTACAGTAGGTCCATTTCAGGCCACCATCTAATTACGAATTCTGTGTCGCCCCCTTCCAACAGCCATTTATCTGACGCTGTAAATAACTAGGACCATATAACGTCGAATGGGAGAATGACATAGGAGCAATGAATTGGAAAGTATGTGGAAGGAAGAGGATATAACTTAAGTTGGACTACTACCCCCGCAGTTACCTGCAGTGACTGAGGAAAATCAAGAAACCTCGGCCAAGATAGCCAGTCCCTGTGCGAGAGTCGGATCCCGCTGCTACCTCTCGTCATCGACGCTCCGAATCACAATACCGACACCATCTTGAAACCTGAACTGAATTGAATCATACAGCGTGTGAAAAATACAAGGTTTCTCACTGTTAAACCTAGAAATGCCAGTTTTCGTTCCTGTAGTTCCAAGCCACAATCCTTCCAGCCACACTATGGCCCTGGGGTTGACTCAGCCTCTAATAGAAATGAGTACCAGGAATCTACCTGAGGATAAAGGGCGGCCGGCGCTCAAAGCTGACCTCACCGCCATCTGTGAGTCGATTATATCTAGAAAATGTGGGAGCCTCGACGTCTCACAATCCTATGGGCCTTCACAGCCTCTTACAGGGACAGCTTTACTTAACCTCACCGCCATCTGTGAGCTGATTTTCTAGAAAATGTGAGAGCCTCACAACCCTATAGCCCTCCACGGCCTGTTACAGGGATAACTTTGCCTTTTACATTTTACAAGCCCCTATTCTTTTGCGGCCGATCACAGTGGCCGCGCGGTCTAGTGCATGAAACGTCTTCGTCCGCTCGAACACTGGGATCGTGGGTTCGAATCCCACTCAAGGCATGAATGTGCATCTGCTTTTATTCTGTGTTTGTCTTGTCCTGCGTAGGTAGCGACATTGTGAGGGTCTGATGCCCCGTCTAACTGATCCTACCGACTGTCTAAGCTAAGGAACTGAAGCGAAACAAAGCGTTTCACGAATACCCTGTGGTCCAAAGAGGGAGCAACAGAAATGGGTGGATGGATGGATTTTTTGCGAGTAAATAAAATGCAAGAATTCCCTAGGGTATTCAAACATAAAGAAAAGAATTGTCGCCAAATATCTTATTCACTGTGTAGTTCGGATAAAATACCAACAGATGTCACATGTCTGTCAGATACGTAAACTGAAGCTCGATATTCTCGACAGTTGGCATTTATGGGACTGCAGAAGATGCTACGTGGGTTAGAATGTTTCACCAGCTCTCTTGCTGTGCACCACACAATTTGTAGAGAGCTGAACAACGGCCGTCTGTTTGCCCGCAGGTGTCCGCGACCTGTACGAGCTTTTGATGCAGAAGGAGGCTTTGGAGAACCGACTGCAGCAGCAAGGTCAGCATGACATCGTGAGGAAGGCGAACCGATCGCCCTCACTGAGACTGCGCTTCGGACGACGGGCTGATCCCCTGCTGACGGTAAGCTCTTTCTCCGTTCCCTCAGCGCTCAGGATCCTTGTCTGTGATAGGATATCTGGCCTAGCTCAGTCGGTATAGCGACTGACTACGAACTGGAAGACCAAGGGGTCGGAGTTCGAATCCCGGTAAGGGCAAGATTTTTCTCTTTCCACTTCGTCCAGGCCAGTTCTGGGGCCTATCCAGTCTCCTACCCATTGGGTACCGGGGCGTGAAACTGACCACTCACTTCCATCCAGTGCTGAGATCGAGAATGCGGGAGCCATACCTCCACAGCCATATGTCTTCATGGCGTAGTGTTTAATTATTTCAGCACTATGCCACCATCCCCAAGCTTCTTAGAGTGAACACAGGTTATTTTCCTAAACAATATTATCCGGTGGAACTTTGTAATTGGGACGCGGTGTGCTATCCGTGAGACAGCTGTGGCATATTTGCTCAAAGCAAGAATTGTGGAGCCAGAAAACAGCCGTTACTAGCGAACGGGTCTGAAACAACACTCGTTTCTAGGAAACGGCCGTGAAATAGACGACGGAACGACGTCCGTTGATTGGCAGCAGATTCTTAACAAGCAAGAACAGAATGCGGCTGCTAGGGAACGGGTCGGTAAACATGTTCCCTCGGCAACGGATACGCATGCAACAGAGGAACTACGTAGTCTGTGCGAGTCGTGCCGACGAGTTTTAAGGAAGGCAACTGGGGCAACCAAGTCATTTCTGCACGGGTGTGTGAAGAAAAGAGTCAATTGAAAGTCAGGTAGTGAAGACTGAGAAGACTTCATGTCTGTCGTGAGTACAGTGATATTTGGGGTGTGTAGCCCAGTGTGACTGTTGTAATTACTTGTACTTACGAGTTGTGTGTATAAGCAGTCAATAAGTCAAATATCGAACCCAAAACCCTGTCTATAGTCACTCATACACGTGACAATATTATTTATTTGCGAACTTCACTCTTTAAAGGGTTGAGGTGGCGCTCCGAATGGGGGCACAGTGACAGGATCTGCAGTGCTGTATCATAAATGAGGGTTCACAATTAAATTGTCAATTTATTGCTGGAATATTGCTGTAGTCTGACACACTGACAGCAATCCCAAATTGTTTTATAATTTACTTCAAAATTGATTTGTTATATCAACAGATAAAATGTTAATGGACTGTGTAAATTAATTGTGGTCTTTGGCCTTTTGGTGTCACGTGTATGATTTGTTAACAGCAACTGGACGCTAACACAGCGGTATGGTGCAGTAGGAATGATTTACACTCATGTTCTGGAGGTGTTAAATTCGAGTTTCGGCCAGAACAACGGCTAACCTGAATTTCTCGTGGTCATCCTCAGTCCCGCTAGACAAAAGCAGAGAAATACCGCCAGCAGGCCTCGACCACTTCGTTCCAAATGCTTTCCAGTTAGCCACGCAGTAATGGTGGTAACATTCGATGCTATATCGTCTACCCCAATATACTGAATTTGTGTCAATCTGATGAGTGCAGCATTCTGGGTTGTAATGACATGTAATTCGGAGATAACTCAACGTTTCAGAATAACATTGCCTTGTTTCGGAATAACATATCGCCTCCATCTTCAGGACCTAAAGACTATGACTAGTAAGAAATAAGTGCAATCAGGCTCAAATCCAAGAAATATACTTCTGTTTATACTCGTATTACTGAAATCAAACTTTCTTTCGTCTCTGAGTTGTCTAGACTATACAGCGTGGATTAGGATGATAGTGGATTGAAAAGGATTTGGAAGGAAACAGTCATGTCCTATTCGCGATATTTTCTGGCATTCTCCTAAAATGGCTGCTGAAAACTATGAAAATATCACTCAGGATAGGCGGAATCTTAGCTGTAATTCGAACCGAGCACCGCTCAAAAACAAGCGAACACGAGTCCAGAGCGCTACCGCCACGTCAGCGCACTCTGTCGACTAATGTAGGAACTACGTACTTCATGTGGGAAGTAAACTTGATGTTGACTCGGTGTTTTGTTTATCGCCGAGCGATGTGTAAAATGGGGCCTAACAGCGTGGTCAAATTCACATCCCTGTTGTGCGTCATATTATTTAAGAAAATACGATTAATGTTATTAATAATTGTAGGTCTATATATTTTGGAAAGTCTTCCATGAGAAAACAAAAAATTAATTTAAATATATATCGAAAGAGGACCACATTAAAATCGCTATTTAAAAATCATGCATTTCTTCATATTGCGATTTTCAGGAATACGGCACCGTGTAGTCTGGTAGGTGGCTACTAGCGTCTTAGATGAACATAGTGTCTCATTTTTATATCTCAAAATTAAAGGGCGCACGTTCCTCGGAAACGTTGTTACCCATGTACCAGACTTCATGGTTCCATAACCCAGATGTAGTAACGATACGGAACTGTATTTGGCAGGTGCTCGGCTCGAATGTCGACTAACACACAGTATGCCTTACGTTACATGTGCTTTTCCTCAGTCCCTCCATTTTAGACCACAATCAATTTCTTCTAATAAAAATTTCTAAATCATCATTCATCGACCGCCTTAGAATTCGAGGCTACATCACTCACTCACTCACTCACTCACTCACTCACTCACTGACTCATGGAGTTGAGCTCTTCTTGAGAAACCGCCAACCGTGCAGCTACTCAAAATTTCCCACCATTTAATGGAACCCAAAGGTTCATTACCGTGTTCACAAGAGCCCTCCACTGGCCCCTATCCTGAGCCAGACCAATCCAATCCATACCATCTCATCCTATCTCTTAAAGATCAATTTTAATACTGTCCACCCACAAACTCCTTGATCTTCCCAGTGGTCTCTTTCTTTCTGGCTTTCCCACCAATATCCTCTATGCATTTCTCTTCTCCTCCCATTCGTGCTACATGCCCTGCCAACCTCATCCTCGTTCGAGGCTACATAGTCTGAATTATTTTAAACCGGCCAGAAATTACAGAGTCGTGATAACATCAAACCTTACGCGTATTCCTTGATACTAAAAGCAGAAACTGCGGGTATCATAACTGTTTTCCTACCTGCAACGCCGCCTGCCATTTGACTTGGTTGGTCAGATCATCACGCGTCTGCATGATGCAAATTGGAGGTTTGGTTATAGATCGCACTTCCGTCTTTAGCTTACACTAAAAATGTTAGTTCCTGCACAAACTGGCATTCACGCACAATATGTAATGTCACACTGTCACACGGGCTTGTCACCACTTTCATAAACAGTTCCCACTCACCAAGACATGCTTTCGATCGACGTAAACGCACAAACATGTCTGATTATACTTCCCTCCAACCGCCAAAACTCGGCGCGCACGTAACAAAATGAAACGATATGCTCACTGCAGGGCCTATAGCGATCGTCGTGATGTCGTGATATCAGCAATGATATAGATCAGGGGTGTCCAATGCCAAAGCCCTGTATCTGAGGCACCTAAGCACTGGGCACGTTACGAAAAAATATAGACCTATATTATTTTCCAATATAAGGATAAAAATGTGCGCCCTGTAATGACAAAACTTGCGAAGCAAATTAAACCAGGAATAAGAATTTGACCCAGAACTTTCGAAAGTTTTATATGTGGCTCCGCTTAGCCTTATTCACACTCAGACCAAACTTCCAATATATTGAAAAAAGTTTAAAAAAGAACTCTTCTGTATAAGTTTTTTTTTTTTTTTCATGAAAATGACCACAGCTGACGATGGAAAGGCTGTTGTTGGCAGACCCACCTACCAGCAGAATTAGTACTATCTACAACCAGCGCCTTCAATTCTCTATCGGCGTACTGCATAACCATAATTTCACGCAACATTACGAAGATTCTCTTGTATAGAAAAATACATTGCAATGTTACATAAAAAATCGCTTCTTCTTGTGAAGTGTGTTTAGACATGATTCGCTGTCTTTCCTTAAACGGAAGAATGCCTTAACACATGCTTTGTAGAATGGAAGGATACTCATGTGGGCCGCAGAAAAGCAACTGGCGCACCAAATGGGACCTGCGTGCCGCGAGTTGGACACCATGATAGAGGTCAATTTACTGTAGCGCGGAAAGTTTTGATGGTTTTGACGATGAAATTACGTTTTTCGCAGGAACCTCAAACAAACTTAATTTATTTAATTACTAATCTACGTATTTGGCGTATTTATTTTATTGTGTTGTTTATTTAAGTATATTTATCCATTCATGTATTTATATTCGTTTATTTATTTGTGTTTATTTAACGACCACATTAGTAACTCAGAGTGTATACGGTCCAACGCTAATGTGACCGTGACTGATCTGAGGTAACATCCCGAAATTTGATCCCAAGAAAACCGTCATTCAGGATAGCTGGTCTCCGGGACCAAAAAGTCAGACCAAGGAACGGCTCGAATACAAATAAACAAAACTCCGTCGCTTTAGTCCGCAAGCGAACTATATCGACCGCCGTTTGTCGGCATAGTTAGTGCGAACTTTAGCGGATAGAGGGTGTCGCGTGGTGAGCACAACGAATCCCCACGGTCGTTAATCTCGGTTTTCTAGACCGGAGCAGCTATTTCCTTGAAATAGCTCCTCAATTATCCTCACGAGGCTGAGTGGACAACGTTCCAGACCCACTATTTCTCAGAAAATCTTGTAGCTTCGGGAATCGAACGCGGACCTCTGGATCTGTAGCCAGGAACTCTGACCACTAGACCACAGAGGCGGTCGATGAGACGGAATTGCTACCGCGACACTTTGGTATAATTTAAACAGGGCCTATTTGCTTTCCTGTTTTAAGGCTACACGACGAAGGGCCAGAGTAGTCCAACTTCTATTTGAGGAAAAGTTCTGTATCGTTGTAATGTAACGGGAGAATTCGATTAACGTCATCAACGGTCTTCAAGTCAAGAAACTACGTTCACGAATTTTTTAAGTTGGTTATTTAACGATGCTTTCAGCATCGAAGTCATGTAGCGTCGATTGACAGAATGACCAATGAATTTTGAGCAGTTGGTGGGAACGAGAATTGGCAGGGGAAACCGGAGCATCACTGCCGCTTCGTACACCACAAATCCCACATTACCCAACCTGAGATCGATACCGTGTCGCCACTTCACTTATTCTTCGTTTATTTGGCTACATTTTCAATTGGCCAGACTATACAGCATGGAATAAAAGCCGAAATATTTTTGTGTGGGCTCTTTTAGGATGTCCTCGGTAGCTAAACTGACAGCATTGAATTAAAGCATGAATAATGAATTAGAAAGGATGTGGAAGGCGACGATGCTGATCCAGTGTTTAGTTAGACATTAGTCTGAAGCGAGTGAAGAAAATCACGGAAAACAGCTATGTCAACCCGCTCAGTAAAAAGAAATAGTTGTGACGGGACTGTAAGTAACAATATCTAACCGGCGACTCATAATTTTGTTATCCATAAAACTGACAATGAAATAACATAAAATTGCCTGTATGTATAGGAAGACAGCTCAGTCGGCATAGGGACGGGTTGGACGGCCGGGGTTCGATTCCCGGAAGAAGCAGCATGTTTTTCTCTTTTCTACAGCATCCAAACCGACCCTGGAGCTCACCCAGCCTCCTATCGGATAGGTACTGGGAACTCTTTCCCAGGGGGTACAGCGGCCGGGGCGTGAAGCTAACCATTCACCTCCATCTGGTACCGGGTTTATGAATACTGAAGTATTGATTCTCCCACAGTATTGCGAACTAAGCAGCCTTCCATCCAAATGATACGAGGCTCTACCCCAGAGAGGGTAGTGTGACTTTATGTTTTGTGGGAGACAAAAGGCTTTGTTAGAGGACTTTATGTTGCTTCAGTCTGCATCTGCAAGCAGAGGATGTTTTTAGATTTCATAACAGGATGGTTCTGAAACTCTTATAGTTGAAGGTTCCCTTGATGTGAATAAAAATGTTCGGCCACTCCATTCTTTAAAAATAACTCACTCACTCATGGAGCTGAGCCCTTCTTGAGAAGCTGCCAATTGTGCAGCTAGTTAAGAACTTCCTAGCATTTTATGGAACCTGAAGTTTCATTACCGTGTTCACAGGAGCCCTCCAGCAGTCATTATCCTGAGCCAGATTAATCCCATCCATACCATCCCATTCTATCTGTCTGAGATCCATTATAATATTGTCCACCCACCTACGCCTTGGTCTTCCCAGTGGTCTCCTTCCTTCGGTTTTCCCACAAATATCCTATATGCATTTTTCCTGTCACCCGTTCGTGCTAGAGACAGTGTCACGTAACTTCGAACAAGGCCACGAATTCCCGCAAACGCCCCCCCCCGTTGTCCGAAATTTTTCTTCTGCGCATTCAAGATAACTCTTGGCGCTCTTGGCCTTGTTCGAAGTTACGTGACACTTGCTATACATGTCAGAGACCAAGTTTCACACCCATACAGAATCACAGGCAAAATTATATTTTGTATATTCTAATTTTTATGTTTTTGGACAGCAGACAAGAAGACAAAAGGTTCTGGACTGAATGGTAGCAAGCATTACCTGAGTTCAATCTCTTCTTAATTTCTTCTTTGATCAGGTTTTTATTTGTTATCTTCGTTCCCAAATATCTGAACTGTGCCACATTTCAAAATGTGATTTAGTAATTTCAAGAAACGTTAGTAATGAACCTCAACAATATGATGAACTTTTTCTGTTAAATTGGAGGTTCATAATTTAATGTGACCTATTAGGTTTGAAAGTGATTTGTTACTGGCCCATTTTTAAGTGATTCCCAGGAAACGTTTGTCCCTCCTGGGCGCTCCTGGGGCCAAGGTTCCCACTTTTGGAAAATCTGTATCCTCAGGCTCTGACCATAATTCAATCTATTTTGTTGCAGGGTTCACCCTTCTCAGAGCATTCTTCAGTGGAAAGCTCCATAGCAGAGAATTAGGTGATACATCATTTCCAGAGCATCACCATGAAAACCCGCCACAGTGTTGTTTGATCAGTGCCGATCCGTTTATCTAATTTAAATAAATATGTTTAAGCTGTCTTCAAAACTGAATTTTCCAATATGAAAATAAAAATTGCCTCAACTGCCTCTTGTAAATAAAACAGTTTAGTTCAATACTTGAGCATAATGTGGTAGCTAGTCAACTAACCTCTAAAACACATTCAAATATTCTCAGAATATTCTGAACATTACATTCTTGTAAACGTTTGCTTCACAATTTGACTCCACTAAAACTGATCTGTACTAATAACTAAACACACGCACAAATATGACCTGTCTTTTTCAGATTTCAGCTATTTTGCTCTATCAGTGTTTTATTGTGTCATATGCCATCCATTTTTGATCACTGTGGTTGAAATATGCGGGAAAATTTTGAATACACCTAAACACTGCCTTTCTTTTAATCTGTCCAGGCACTTTCTGTCATAAACTTGAGCAGCATTGGGCATCATATACAAAGGCAAACACAGCTTCCAAAGGCCACACTTCAATTTCTGATATTGTCGTAATGTTTCCTTTATGGTTAGTAGGATAACTGTACTTTTGATGGTGAAACAAATACTCAAATTTGTTAACCTTACCAACACTAAAATATTTCCTGTACCTATAAATAATCTGGTAATAAATTCAGTGTTGATGAACAGTTTCACAGGAGTCGTACTGTGTCAGGGGGTAGAAAATTAATCTGAAATTGGAGTAAATTCTTCTTCACAATTAACAGATGTCTATTACTGTCATGAAAACAAATTAAACTTTGGCATCACACAGAATATAACTGTATGTAGATACAAAACCATACACAATCTACTATAAAATTACTGTCTGTATAAATTATGTACTGTACTATTAGGATAATAAAGTAATTTATACAGATATATGCATATATCTCATGCCTTTTTGCTTGCTCTTGTACTAACCTGTATTGGTATTTTGGATGTAAAAAATTAATAAAGAGATGTTGTGGCATATGAGTGTTGTCTTCAATTTATATTCTCTTCATATTATACGAGAAAATCCACGAAAACACACAAAGAATGAAATTACTTCTTATTGTCACACAGGCCTAGCCTGCTCCCTTCTATAATAAACAAAGGAATCAAGAGAGGTAATCATTAAGTACATAAACTGTGTGTGTGGTATATGAAAGAACAATTAGTTCATGGTATAACTCATGAAGCCAACTTTCTTATTACACACACTCTCTAAGTCCTAAAAATCTTGTGTTCTTGAGATAAAGTAAATATGTAATCAACAATTCAAAAATTCAGAATTCAAAATTCAACTTCACCTGTGGGCTACTGTGCTGGACTCAATCATTCATGATCTAAGATAAGATTCTGGGCAAGTCAAAATTTTATCGTTTGCAATTATTGCTAACCAAAAGGTAAACATATATTTCATGCAGTCAACATTGTGTTCATATAAAAAAAAATACTTGATCAAAAGTTACATATTTCTCCAAAATCTATTACCATACATCATTTCAGGGCCCCAGTTTAAGGTGCACTATTACTCTTCCCACCTCATAAGCTCATGCACATGCCATGTTGTTATTACAGAATTAAACTATATGACAAGGTGGCTTTGAATGGCATATGTCAGTACCAGATTTCTTGAAACTTGGTCAATTGGTTTAGAGGTTAAAACAGGACACATGAGCGCACATATACACAGACAACATGGTAGACTCATACACCTATGACTGAAATTTAGTCTTATAGACAACTATTATGATATGCAAGAGGGAATATCGTAAAATACAGTTTCCCTACACTCCAACTTTAAAAGTAATCTAGAAAATAATTATACCTACAACACATAACAAAATGGAAACTAACTCTATGAGATGGATCTATCTTATGTTGGTATATTTCACCTATCACCAATTAAATGTAATGAAACTGAAAATGCAACATTTGAAAACTTTCAAGTACCTCTAAGCGTTCAAGATATATTCTGAAGAACTCTGGTACATGTTCCCCTGAGTTTCTAATTTATCCTTTACGAAATCCATAGAAAATTATGTTGCGCCTACTTCTTTGAATTCTTGATGAATCTACATATGTTCACTTTCATTTAGTTATGGTTTATTTAATGACACTGTCAGCATTTAAGAGTATATAATGTCAAATGGTTGGACAAGGAGGGAATGAATTGGAAAGGACATGGAGAGAAGTGCTTGTAGCCTAGTTTGAGGTACTATCACACAGAATTTCTATAGGGTGATTGAGGAAAACCATGTAAACCTGCCAGGATACTCATTCTGCCCTGGCCAAGACTGAAATTAGGCACCTCTCAAATATAGGCCAAGAGCATTATTGCTTGAGGCAACTTCTTCAGTTACAGAAGTTCAGAATGAATGAATGCAGGACTTTGCTGGTTATTATGCCTTTCTATCAACAGAGACATTTCAAAACAATCTATACATACTCATACACAATAATGTAAGATGACAACAGATTCAATACTTGAACAACAAACATACTATATTTCTTGGCAGCTAGTCAATTTTGCTTGTTTATTGGATAGTCGCCTTTTATGGTACGATGCCGTGTTATTGACAGACAGGTAGCAACATTTCCTCTTACTTCCATCTTCATGGCCTCATATCCCAGTAATATTCACCACTGCCAAAACCTAAAATCTCACACACTTGACACATATTTGATAGCAAGTACTGTAATACTTTTCTGGGCATTTTTATGAAAAAAATAAATAACCAAGGATCTGTAACATCACAATTCAACATCTGGTGTGATAAAACAGTCAAAAAGTCAAATTTGACACTACTTATTTAAAAAAAAAAAAAACGGTAAAGCTATCCTTGTAACAGGCCCTGGAGGCCCATAAGGTTGTGAGACATTAAGGCTCCCACATTTTCTAGACAATTGGCTCACAGATGACAGTGAGGTTAAGTAAAGCTATCCTTGTACCAAGGCTGTGAAGGCCCATAGGGTTGTGAGACATCAAGGCTCCCATATTTTCTAGACAATCGGCTCACAGATGACGGTGAGGTTAAGTAAAGCTATCCCTGTACCAGGCTGTGAAGGCCCATAGGGTTGTGAGACATCAAGGCTCCCATATTTTCTAGACAATTGGCTCACAGATGACGGTGAGGTTAAGTAAAGCTATCCCTGTACCAGGCTGTGAAGGCCCATAGGGTTGTGAGACATCAAGGCTCCCATATTTTCTAGACAATTGGCTCACAGATGACGGTGAGGTTAAGTAAAGCTATCCCTGTACCAGGCTGTGAAGGCCCATAGGGTTGTGAGACATCAAGGCTCCCATATTTTCTAGACAATTGGCTCACAGATGACGGTGAGGTTAAGTAAAGCTATCCCTGTACCAGGCTGTGAAGGCCCATAGGGTTGTGAGACATCAAGGCTCCCATATTTTCTAGACAATTGGCTCACAGATGACGGTGAGGTTAAGTAAAGCTATCCCTGTACCAGGCTGTGAAGGCCCATAGGGTTGTGAGACATCAAGGCTCCCATATTTTCTAGACAATTGGCTCACAGATGACGGTGAGGTTAAGTAAAGCTATCCCTGTAACAGGCTGTGGAGGCCCATAGGGTTGTGAGACATCAAGGCTGCCACATATTCTAGACAGTCAGCTCAAAGATGGTGGTTAGGTTGTCAGCCCTATGCACTGGCCGCCCTTTACCCCCCAGCAAGATTCCTGGTACTCATTTCTGTTAGAGGCTGAGTAGACCCCAGAGCCATAGTGTGGCTGGAAGGATCAGGTAAATTGAAAAGAATCCACGTCATCGGGACTTGAACCCATGACCTTCCAGCTTGTACCATAGTTCTTCAACCAGATACACTACTGCACTTATCTTTTAACAATATATAATAATATATGTACTTGTATATGCTGGAAAAAGTGTAAGGAACATAATTTGGGTTTAAAATGTACAGCATCTGTGAACAAGTAATACTGGTGTTTGTAACAGGCCACATAGCAACCTCACCATCATCACCACCCCACCCTAAAATTAATGTAACAACAGCTACAAAAGGGGTCACATTTTATTATACAAGAATAAAATGCATTTCTTACAGGAACTAAATACAACAAGATTTGCATAAAATTTTCCTCTGTAACAAGGAAGATTCACAAAATTGGTTCACCTGTGAAAATACAAAGTACATAATGCAGACAATGAGCATGATTGGTTATGAACCTCCACACATAAATACAGTACTTGTAACATTCCTTGAATTAAGCACAGGAAAGTCAATAATCACAGCAATCACAATTGTGTCTAAACCCTTCCGATCATCACACAACGCAATTAAGTGGGTGTACATGACTGACTTTCCTAGCTTCAATGCTCTCTTCATTNTAGTTGGCTTATACCAGAATGCGCAGTCAGCACGTTACGTCAGCGCTTGCCATTCATGTGTCATGTATAGTGCTTGGAAACCCTAAGGACAATTATGACATGGCGAGCGAGTATTTTGTACTTCAATTTTATGGCTTCATGTCACTCACAAGTTAGTTTGATGTTACGTACATTATTAACATTACAGAATCCACATATTCCTGCCAGTTTTAATATGTATTTTGTAATCAACAAGTGTGCAACGCCGGTCAAAGTTTGACACTTCTCTGGCCATTATCTCCGTAACCGTTCAACTTTGGACATAGGTGTTTTGGGTTATATCGGCATACTTTAACATAAGGAACACCCTCCCGAAGTTTGGTCCATTCCTCCTGGGACACCCTGTATATGTGCAACATCTCACATTCTTCCTAAAGGTATATGGAATGACTCAGGAAACAGACCAAGATGTGCATGTGTGAACACCACAACAATTCTGACACATCTGCTCTTTTTGTTTAATTACATTGCAAGGGACAAAGTTTTTAAGTCTGAGTAAGTGAAGTTTGCAGCACATTCAATTAGATGTCAGTTAAATATCATATTTCTCTATATGCAGATGTAAATGTTTAGTTGGGAGGAAGTTTCATTCACTTACACATCACAACAAAATTTCAGATTGTTTTATAACATGTGTGAAATAAGCATTTTTTAACTGAATCAGGTATCACATAAATAACAACCAAAAAGCTGTAAAAACCCATTTGTACACCCTCTACTTCTTTTGTATACAAGATATATGAATATGCATAAGCCTTATTACACCATTTAAATCAGAATAAACTTTTGGTCACTAATAACGCATTTTTCTCACACTACAATTGACAGAATTGTAAGGAGACTGAGTGTAAAACAAGAAAAAGACTGTTTCAGATAAAAAATTCAATATACAAAAACCATGGGGTGATACAAAAATGTTTGTGCTCAGATCCAAAATTTGCATGAGATTTGAGAAGTTTGTTTCATCTTATGTTTCCGCATTCGTCTTGATTAATGCTATTATCTTGATGACCTCTGTGCATTTTCAAACACCACTGTTCATTCCTGAATAAACGCTTTCAGAAATTTCTGAGTATCATTTCTTTTAATTACCCCCCAAAACCATAAAATTTGCACCAGTGAAACTGAGCATAGCATGTGCTTCAGTCTTCTCTGTATCTCTTGTCTGAAGCATACTCTGTATCAGTAAATATTTATTGAGTCATGCTTGAGAGGCATGCATGCATGTAGTATTGCAATGTAGGTCTTCACAAAAACTGACTGTTCAAGCTTCTCTGATCTACATAAAAACTGAAAAGGTTTGATTTTCTTTTGTTTAAACTATCCGTCTCAGTTCATGACATTCTCTTCCACACCTCTGAAACCGCGTGTTAAACATGACAGCCCTGGACACAGACATAGCAGGTTCATCTGAAATGCTGATAAACATCTACCATAATATATAATGTCACATCACAGATGACAGTAATGTTCAAATTGTGGTTCAGTCAATATGGCATCTATGCTAAGTGATGAATGGAGTTCATTCCTGGCAGGGGCAGACATTTTCAACTTTACCACCACATCCAGACTGGCACTGGGGCTCACCCAGCCTGCTGTCCAAGAGACAGTCTCCTCCCCAGGAGTATCGCAGCCAGGATGTGAAGCTGATCACTCACATTATGAACACACGGAGTTGTATCGCCACTCCCCCACATGTCATCATGCTGTGGCACTAGATTAAGCACAGGGACAACTTTACCTTCCTGTACAAGTGAGCTTCCTTGCATCCAGTAATCATGATTCAATATGTAACATACTTCAGCAAAGTTTCGTGCAGTGCTATAAGTTATGTTGTGCCTACATGCTCGTGTATCAACAAAGATGCATGTTGTCACAAAATGGAGTGTGGTTAAGATGTAGTCCTCTGGATCATGACACCATGCAGTTAAATTTGCTTAGTGGGGGGTGGAGTCCAACTGGTTCCACTCGGCATGGCGGCCACCGATTGGTTTATTATAGCCTGCCCTGGGTGATTATGATGGAGAATTTGGTGGAATGAAGATTGGCAGGGGAAACAGAAGTACTCAGAGAAAACCTGCCCCAGCGCCACTTTGTCCACTACAAATCCCACTTGACCAGACTTGGGATCAAAACCGGGCCACTGCGGTGGGAAGCCAGCAACTAACTGCTTGAGCCATGGCTCAGCCACACCATGCAGTTACTGTATGTCAACACCACACATGATGCTTCCATCTTCAGGATTGAATTTAGTTCAGTGAGGATGTGGACAGGTCACATAGGTAGGCAGCGCAGAAGATAGTGACTTAGATCCATTAGACAGAAGGTGGAGACAGAGTCCAGTCCATGCCAACAGAAATGGTGAACAGCAAATGCAATAAATAAATCACCTCTTATTGGGGACATGAACAGTCATGCCATAGGAAGGGCATGGGAATGCAAGAAAAGCAGTCTTTGGGGCTCTGGCAAACAAAAGTTGAAAATCAGACGTTTGGACAGAACTTCCATCCTCCTTTTGTTCAAGCTGTCATAACCTAGATCGCAACATAAACACTCACCCACAACTGCAAAACCTAAATCAACATCATCTTATATTAGTAAGTCACTCCTTCAACCTTCACATCAAAGTTGCACATTGCTACAGAACATCACTCTGCCTTCATATCTCTGATTTGCTCCAAAATTAATATATGAAATAAACAATGATTAATTGACTGGAATCAGTTAATTAAGTTTCTTGAGATCAGTGTCACTTTCCAGCATTCCAGCTCCTAAAACCTTATCTCTCAATAGCAAAGCAAGATATATCTAGATCTTACTTTAATATCTGTTAGAATTAATACGCACCAAAACAAGCTTCCAACACCCATCGGCTTTATTAGTGAGAAGATTCATTTCACAGACCATCAAATTAGTGGGAATGCTTAATTTGTGGTAGCTTCATGCTCTCATACCTTATGACAACAAACTCTATTTACAACACACACAAGGATACGATGATGCAGCTGTGGCCAACATTGGTTTCAAGACGGTTACAAAGTAGCATTACAACTCCTGTTCAAATGCAGACTTTTAAAAGTGAGCTAAAATCACATTTGAGAGTAATGACAGGTTATCATTGAGCAAATTGATTATTTCAGAGCTCATCCTTGTTGCCAATGAGAGGAGGTGGTGATTTCATAAAGGTCTTGATGTCTTCTGCACTTCGTTTTCTGTCATAATCTGATATGAACTTTCCATTATTAAAGTATTTCAAAGTTGGGAATCCCAAGATATTGAATTTACTTGATAATTTAGGATTCACTGTGGTATCCACTGTAGCGAGGACACCTGGGATGTTCTCCGCTTTCATCTGCAGTGCTGCCAGACTGTATGAGGGTTTCATTCGCTTACAATGGCCACACCCTGTAACAAAAAAGTACAGAAATTTGTTGACCTGTTGTAGCAAGTTGCACTTCCATTTATAGGTAAAGCTATCCCTGTAACAGGCTGTGGAGGCCGAAAGGGTTGTGCGACATCAGGTCTCCTACATTTTCTAGACAATCAGCTCACAGATGGCAGTGAGGTTGTCAGCCTTATGCACTGACCGGCTGCCCTTTGCCCCCAGGAAGATTCATGGTATTCATTTCTGTTACAGGCTCAGTCAAACCCTGGGCCACAGTGCTGCTGGAAGGATTAGGTCAATTGAAAAATCCAATGACCTCATCAGGAATCAAACCCATAACCTCCTAGCTTATAGCATGGTGCCTCAACCAACTATGCTACTGCACACCCCCTCCGCTTACAGATATTTTATGATGTCATAATCATTCTGTTATTATGGTACTGATATGCAGCCATTAAGTGAAATACTGATGAGCAAAATATGGATGGCTGAATTTGAATATTTTGGGAGTTGCCTTCAGTTCATAACAGAAAACAGAGTAAGGAATTAAACAGTATGGGAAGAAACTAATGTTACCTTTGTCTGTTGATTTATTTGCCCATCTATACATATATAAATTTACCCTGTGCTTAACTAATTAAGCACTATGCAATTAAGACTTATGGGGGAGTGGATGTATAGAGCAATGTTTTCTTGATCTTGGCACTAGTTAGAGGTGAGTTGTGAGCTTTATGCCCCAGCCACTTTACCCCCAGGGAAAGAGCCCCCAATACCCATTTGATAGGCCAGGTGGGCCCCAGATCCAATCTGGGCTACATGGAGAAGACAAAATGTTGTCCCCTACTGGGACTCTAACTCCACTGCCCAGCCTGTAGCCAGTCAATATACTGAGCTATCGCGGTTCCCTATACATCTATATATATATATATATATATTGAGACAGTGAGATACATAGATAAAGGATGGATAAAGAGATAAATATCAGTGATAAGCATGGCAGGGATTTTAATGACCTGAAAATATTTAAAAAATGACCTATAAAATGACCGAAAAAATCCAGAAAAATGACCTAAAATATGACCCAAAAATGTAATATGCAGGGCCCGGATTTTGATGACCTGAAAATATTCAAAAAGTGACCGAAAAAATTCAGAAAAATGACCTAAAGGAGAAAAGAAAGAACACTTTACTTCCATGTCATTCACATTTCAGAAAACATATGAAGAAAAATTCCCTAAAATGGCCAAAAATGACAAGAAATATCCTTAAAAGTCCAAAAATTTACCCAAAAAATTACCCCAAAAATGAAAAAATGACCTTAAACCTAAAAATGTAAAAAAATGACAAAAAATTACCTATTAAATTTACATTTCTGTAACCAACAGCTCATATCTGAGATTTATATATTTAAGAGCATTGCATAGGATACAAGGAAAAAAAGATGACATGTCATCAAAATCCGAGCCCTGGTGATAAGGAATGCAGAGCGTAGAGTGAGGAATGAAACATGACGGGAAGGATGGATGTTGATCCGTCAACAACAAATAAGCTAGGAAACAGAGTGTGAAGATGGTACGGTCGCACTGAACAAATGAAGGGGGAAGACAAAGTAAAGATGATAAGAGAAAATTAATAAATTAATGGAAGAAAGTAGGATGAGAGGACTTATTTAACACAAATTACTTGTTCTAAACAAACCTGGACATACAAGTGTAATCAAACATGTAGTGGCAATACCACCGGTGATACAACAATGCTAATTCTTGATACATGCATACACAACCCACGTTATCCACCAGGATGGGCGTGTATGGCACTGTTGAAGTCATAGCAGTTGTTCACACGGCCACAGCAAAGCAATGAAGCCATCATGTTACACAGTGCTCTAAAGAATGATTTCCAAACCGCAAGATCAAGCCTTTACCACGATACACATGATGTGGGGATGACGCTCTACCGTATCCTACCATGGAATGCTGACTACAGGCCTTCAAGCACAAAGGATATACAGTGTACATCTGGTGCCCTATAACAGCAGCACATCAGTACCACCCTGTACACCCACACTAGTCATCGGTTACTCTCAGCATCAAAACTATATAAGCATTGGACTGCAGGACGACTGATGAACTGGAAAGGATTCAAAACAGAGTAACCATGATCTGACTGAGATAATATCCTGGCATTTGCCTGGAGCAACTGACAACAATGAAAGGCTAAAGTCAGGCTAGCTGGCGTCAGGGCCAAGATCTGAACTCAGTACTTCCTGAACACAAGTCTACAATGTTAGCTCCACCATAGTGTGTTTGATTATATGTTTGTGTTTTATTACTTCCTTAAGGACAAAATTCCCTTGCCTCAACCCCCATAACACAGACGGCCACAGCATGTAATGATTCTTTAAGTGGTTCAGCTTGTTCTGAGATAGTTTATCAACATCAGTAACAAATGTAAAATCTCTTTAACCTCATAACTAACTCCATGAACATCAGTTCGTCTTGACAAGTTAACAGTTCCTTAACTAATCAAGACATTCCCTATGTTTTATGGAACCGTAACAGTCATTACACTGTCCAGAAGTGCTCTCATACAGCCTGTACATTAATATCCTTAGTACTCAAGTTTCCCTTCGTGTCAGAGGTCAGACCAAGTTAAACACCCATGCAAGGCAACAAGAACAATGTTACAGACTGAGATAATTAATACAAGATCTGAGGCTTTCAAACAGTGAGCAAATGTAATGCAGTCTTCTTGCACAGCAAGTCATGTCACGATGGGAACGTCTTAACCTGGACATGAACCACTGCCCACAAGTGCTTCAACAAGAAGTCTTCTCTGGTCAAGACAAATGTTATATAAAGAGAATAACAAAAGGATTACCTGAATTCACAAGAACTTAACATGTTCAACAAACAACCGTCAATTTAAAATGTGATTAATTTATATACTAAGAGTTGTGATAGCTCAATCACTAAATTGATTGGCTATGGGATGGAGGCCCAAGGAATTGCAGTTTGATTCCCAGCAGGGCCTAGAGATTTTCTCTTCTCCACACTATCCACATTAGCTCTGGTGCTCATCAAGCCCCGTCTCCAAGGGGTACCAGAGGCTCTTTCCCTATAAGAAAATCAGCCAAGGCTTGAAGCTGATCACTCACTTCCAACTCCTAAAAATGTGTGGAGCAATACCTCCACTCTCCCATGTCTTCATACCACTTTTTTAAACATGTGCACAGCTCTATATATAGATATATATAACCTGAATTTAAATATTTACTCGGATACATACAAGGTGCATAAAACATGACTAGTACTGGGTCTCCTGAGCTGACAAAAGTGTCAAATGTGTCATCCATAAGGTGAACAAGATTTTCTGCCCCTTCATAATCACCCCATTCCTCTTGCTCCACCTTATCGGGTGCTGTGGTGGCATCTACAACTGGACCAAGAGGATTCTTCATGAAATTCACAAAGTCTGACTCCTGAAAGAACAAATTATAACCTCAGTTCCAGTATTTCAGTATATCACGTGTCTCGTTTATTTTTTACAATGTTATCAGTAACCAGACTGTATAGTTGTGGGTTCAATTCCCAATAAGGCCCTGGGGTTGACTCAGCCTCTAACAGAAATGAGTAAAGCTGACAACTTCACTGCCATCTGTGAGCTCATTGTATAGAAAATGTGGGATCCTTGAAATCTAACCACCATATAGGCCTCCACGGCCTGTTACGGGGATAGTTTTACTTAACTTCATCACCATCTGTGTGCCAAATGTCTAGAACATGTAGCAGCCTCAACATCTCACAACCCTATGTGCCTTGACGGCCTGTTACAGGAATAGCTTTACCAACTTCATAGCATTAAATGGTATGGTGATTTGCAAATGATAAACCAGACAGGATCTGGATGGAAGCTGTTACAGCCTAATCAAGATTCTATCCTGGCATTTTCCTACAGGGTCTGAGGAAAGCAATGGGAAACCACAGTCAGGATACCCAGTGTTACAGCCAATATTCAAACCAAGCACATCCAGAATATGAATGTAGATCATCACCACTGTGATTATCTCATTGGTATAAATGTAACACAAAAGAAAGTTTTATATTATTAAAAAGGTATGGCTTTTCCTATGAATAAACACGTTACAACAAACCTGAAATAGTGAAGGTAAAGCTATCCCTCTAATAGGCGGTGGAGGCCCATAGGGCTGTGAGACATCAGGGCTCCCACATTTTCTAAAAAACTGACTCACAGATGGAGGTGAGGATGTCAGACTTACACGCTGACCACTGTTTACCCCCCAGGATAATTCCTGGTACTCATTTCTGTTAGAGGCTGGGTCAACCATGACATATTTGATCTGGGATACTGAAAGTGACATGACAGTTTCAGCACATCTACATTTCGTACAGAACATCAGACACCACTATTCTGTTGCAACAAAGATCACGCTGAACAAGAACTGCCACTATATGTAACCATCCAAACTGAGGATGAACAATATTTGGACTGTTTCCAGCAATTCTGGATGGATGCCAAATAAAAAGATTTTAACAGAATCTAATTTAGAACATTTTCTACACGTTCAACAACTTTTATATAACATGTAGGTCCCTCACGATTACTGGGTTTTTGAACTCTGTCCATTGACTCCTGCGGTCCTTAACCTGAGCCAGATGAATCCAGTCCATAGCTTCCTCCCTAATTCTTCTAGAGCAATTTTAATATTACCTTTCAATCTATGCCTAGGCCTTCCAGTCATCTCTTAATTTCAGGTTTTCCAACTTAAATTGTCTAAGTATTTCTATGTTACTTTAATTAAAATTTTATGCTTACCATGCGACCTCCGTTGTAGCTCTTGGTTTCTTTGGTATGATAGTGGAAGTACTTAATTGTGGGATATCCTTTGACGTCCGTGGCTTCACATACGGCAGTGTATCTTGTGCAATCTACGGCGGCAAATTCTACTTTTGGGTCATCTTTGAAGTGTTCTGCCGCAGCTGTGAATTCTGGTTTTGCCTTCTTGCAATGACCACACCCTGCAGAAACATTCCAGAGGAGTCATACAGTTATACCTGTATTTACTTAAGCACTATGGCATGAACCTGCATGGGGAATGGAGGTGCAGCTCCTGACATTCAACAACAGACTTGATGACGTGAAAACTGAACATCATGATCAAATGGGTCACACTCCTGCTCTATATTCAAGAGGCATGCGTTCAAATCTTGACCTGAGATTGGTTGGCCTAACAACTGAGTTCCTTTCACATTTTACTCACTACCTTGGGCTAAATGCCATTCCATGATGCTCTATACCCCTCTACAGCCATCCTGTTAGGTAAGCGATAATGCTGGACAGGCAGCACATTATCACAACCTCAGTCCTTGAGTTACAGGCTCGTTACTTGGACCCAGCACTCAGTTGGGTACAGACTCATGGACTTAGTTTAATACCTCAAATTAAGACAGAACTGCTTCCTTTCAGATCCTTTCAAAGCAATTATTCACTTACTGTATAATTTGACACTACATAACCTGAATCAGACTGTGCCATAGCTCGGGGGCTTAGTTACTGGCGCCGCAGCCCGGGTTCAGGCCCATGTCAGGTCAGATGGGATTTATGGTGGACAAAGTGGCACTGGGGCAGGTTTTCACCAAGCACTTCAGTTTCCCCTGCCAATTCTAATTCCACCAACTGCTCCACATTCATTATCAACATCTGGGGCTGGTACAATAAGCCAAACAGTGGCCAACGTACCAAGTGGACTAAGTCTCACCCTACCCCAACAAACTAAAAAAACTAACTTGAATTACTTATGATAAACAAACAATACATCAACAATACAATGTGCACTGAAGCAGCTGTTGACATTGAAAATGTCAGTTTCAAGGGTTCTTCGAGTACCAGCAGGGACACTGGCATAAGTGTGTCTACACACTGAAGAAGCATACTTAGACCTTTGCCCCATGATCCACCACCATGCCGCATATGAAAACAACACCAAGATCAGTGTTCATGTCTGTAAATACAAAAGGGCTCAGTGTGTATGTCATGGCCTCGTTACTGTTTGTTAATTACATACCCACTGAGTAAAAGTAAAAAGAAAGTAAAGCTATCCCTGTATCAGGCCGTGAAGGCCCATGGGGTTGTGAGATGTTGAGGGTCCCACATTATCTAGACAATCAGCTCATAGATGGTGGTAAGGTTGTCTGCCTTACACGCCGGCCGCCCTATAACCCCAGGAAAATTATTTAATTAATTCCTTGTACTCGTTTCTGTTAGAGGCTGAGTCGACCCAAGGGCCATACTGCGACTGGAAGGATTAGGTCAATTGAAAAAATCCGATGACCTCATCAGGACTTGAACCCGTGACCTTCCAGCTTGTAGCATAGCACCTAAACCAACTACCCACTGAGACCTATCTGTAAGTTATCACTGACTCACTTACTCTTCTCTAAGACCCAAGATGAACCCAAATAGTATCAAATGGGCCCAGGGAAGATAACAATCTTCGCTCCATTTCACCTACCGTAAACTTGACTCACTTTCACACCTACATCCATACACTGCCAATGTGCAGGATCTGTGGAGCCATACTTCCTATCCCCCCATGCATCATCATGGCATGGTTCTTTATGATGCACAGAGTAACTTTACCTACTTTTTAGGCCGTGACATAGCTCAGGCAGTTACTCGCCCGCTTCCCATCACGGCAGCCCAGGTTCAAGCCCGGATCAGGTCATGTGGCATTTGTCATGGACAAAGTGGCACTGCGGCAGGTTTTCTCCAAGTACTTCGGCTTCCCCTCTCAATTCTCAATCCAACTGTTCCACGTTCATCATCATCATCATCATCAACATCCAGGGCTGGTACAATAGGCCAATTAGTGGCTGACATACTAAGTGGACTCAGTCTCACCCCCACCCCAAAAAACTAAAAAAAAAAAACTGCCTGCTATTTCCATGTGCTAATCATACTTGCATGCATGTATTTAGTCATATATAAAGATGGCACATGTAGAAGTCAGCAAGAAGGTGAAGCAGCAATGTGTGATAACACTTCTGGTGAAAGAAGGTTCAAAACTGGTTGCAATTCACTCAAGGGGATGACGCACCAACAAAAACACACGCATATGCATACCATCCATGACACAGAAACAGTCTTCCCACAATAACAAACACTGCTCAGTCACATAATGTCAGCAAAGGTGGGGCTGCAGAGATACCAAGTCATATGGAGAGACGTAATGTTGGACATGACACTGAGCAGGGCGCTGTATTTGCAAGGCACTCAATGGCTATCCTCTCTGTGGTTCTTGGTGATTTCCTGAAGCCCCTCATGTCATACATTCGAATATTACCTTGATTAGATCATGGCCACTTCCTTCCAAATCCCCTCCAGTTCATCAGTCCAGGTATCACATCGTAAAATAAACCACACAAGAAATGACAACGAATCTGGACGTGATGTAATGATATGGGAATATGAAAGGAAAGTGTCACAGCTGACAGAGAATTCCAGTGGTACCTCAAAGAGCATTAGCTTTCCTTGAATACTTACATGGAGCATAGAACATGACAAGGACGTGTTTCTTCTTTTTTAAGAATGACCTGAACGTCTCCTCAGTTAAATGTACCACTTCTGATGGCTCCTCACTCCATGGAGTTTCAGGAGGAGGTGGAGGGGGAGGTTCACGAGGATTGCGCATGAATTCTATGATCTTTGCTGCCTCTCGCGCATTTATGTCAAACGCAAACTCCCCAGCCCTGAAGTATTTAACCGTGGGATAGCCTCGTATAGCATACCTCGCCGCGATGGCTGCTTCCTTAGTGGCATCTAGAGCCGCAGCAATACCAGCAATCTGTCAAAACAAAAACCAATGCTACTGGAGGAATAAGCAACAAGTTACAAAATGTAAGATTTGAGGTTTTCATGGCAGTGACTATGAAGAATGCCCTATTCTGGGATGTGTCGCTGTGTAGATCTTGCATGAACAGACGTTTCAGAGGACGTATCGCCTCCATCTTCAGGGTAGAAAAATTCGTGAATGAGCAACCAGCTTGAGCAGGTGGCTACAGACTGAGTCCATATCGCCTCCATCTTCAGGGTAGAAAAATCCGAGAGTTCAAGCTGGTTCCTCGCTAGCAGAATTTTCTATCCTGAAGATGGATGTGATACGTTCCTCCAAAACGTCGGTTCACACAACATCTACAAGGCATCACATCCCAGAAGACAGCACTCTTAAAGTTATGAAATGTATGTATGTATGTATGCCATTCTCTCATTCTAGTTAAAGAAACACAATGTTCTGTATGCTGGTTCCCCTTCCATTATCAGGTAAAGTAAGAAAACTTACTCTGCTGGGTCCTTCAGATGGAGCTGATCTCCAGCCGCACACCCTCCGGCGGTTCAAATTCTTTTAAATCGAATGACAGCCTTATCATGGAAGGACCCAGAGCTTCACATGAGCTCTAAACAACGGGAGGAGGGCATGGCATTCTTTGCATTATCTTCAAAAGAGACTATGGTTACAATCTGTGTGTAGAAAAACCCACATGAATAACAGACGAATGTCTTAATCAGAGATTCCGAAGTCCCTTCCAAAAAAGAAGTTGTTAGAAACCAAGAGAGGAGAATATGGGCATTCATTCAGCTTAGTAACATGAAACATGACCAAAAGCTTTGTTAGTCATGAGGAGCTTGCATGTTATCATGGTGAAGAATGCTGCATCAATCTGCTCTAGGATATGCATGTCTCTGACAGAAAGGAAATTATAGAAAGAAGCCTAAACACTCCTCCATATCTCTAACAGACAGTGAAAGGTTAGGATTACCCCTTAGGTAACTGAATTGGGAACTGTGACTCACTTTCTCAGCTTTCAGAAGAGCAGCTGCCTTCTCATATTCTGGTTTCATCTTTTTGCAGTGACCACACCAAGGAGCATAAAACATCACCAACACAGATGACTCTCTCTGAAAAATATTAAAAAAGAAAATTATTTAAGATTACAGTCAATTTCATGTTGTCTTGGAAAAGATAAAATGAAATCTTATTCAGTATAATCTACAACAGAAACTGAGACTGAACATTAAGAATTAATAATGGGCAAAATGTAAGCCTCTGAAGCCTGAAGTTCAACTAAATAATATTTAAAGATTCAGCTCGTACCTCACAGGAAACACACTACATCTCTATTACAGAAACAAACAGATTACTGCTGTTCAGGGAAATAAATACTGTTTATTCTGAGAGTCACATGCAACACATAATCTGTAGGCAAAATGCAAAATAACAACTCACAGGAGTTGTTATGAAAAGTTCTTTGTTGGATATAATACCATTTAGTCCGCTGAAACTCAACCGATATTTTGAAGGAATATGTCGCCTCCATCTTCCAGGTCAAAGGATCAGCCATACAACGAACCAACATGAAGCAGACAGCAAGCTTGGCAAATTTTTCAACCATGTAGATGGAGGTAACATATTCCTCCAAAATGCCAGTTGACTTTCAACAAACTACATATCACTCTCCTCCAGATGACAGATCTCTTCAATATCCAGAGATCTTTAATGTTAAAGCATGTGGTAAATATATTTACTACTGTGTTTTGAACGGATAAAAAAGAACCAACTACATACTGCAATGACAGTGTCAAAGTTCTCTGATGTCAAATGCACAACATCACTCTTGACTGCCGACCAGTCATCCTCCTTTGGTTTCTCTGGAGGTTTACTTGGGTTCTTCATGAAGCCAACTAGGCCATTCTTGTTGTTTTCACCCTCATACATAAACTTCTGGTTTCCATTTCTGCTGAACAGGATAAACTGTTATAAATCAGATGCAGGTAAAATGATGGGACAAATGTATCACTGTTGGTGGAGGATATGTAGAGAAATAAATGTTTTTCCAGGTTTGAATATCCCGTTTTACATTTTATATCCATTTGTGACCTATTTACTGACCCTCCCTCATACCACATTACTTCAAATATAAGATGCCCTCAAATTTAAGATGCAACTAATTTTTAAATGAGGATTTTAGAAAAATGTGTTTACTTCAATTAATTTATTTAGAATCCATCGATTAAAATGAAATGGAAATTTAAAATTTTCACAACATGCACATTCCACTACAAATATGGCTTAAAGAAATGCAACACAGTTACAAGCATTCTGAATATGATAAGGAACTGAGATTTGACACTTCTGACATCTCATTCTCATCTTTTAGATGTATATAATCCAGGAGATCATATTTATTTTTAAGTTCTGTGCCTTTTTCCCATCGTGGTATCACTGTATGACATATCACATACGTGAGATCTGGGGTTCAAGTGGCAATGAATATCTTCTGCAATGTAATGCCACGCAGAGTCTGGGAGCTAGGTACAAATATTTCAGAGAAACCTGCCACCTCCATCTTCAAGGCAGAAGACAGCAATGACTTTGATACAAAGAATAATTCTAATATGTAATGTCTGTGGGCATGAAACTTACTCAAAGTACAGCATTGTGGGAAATCCTGTAATGTTGTACTGCTGCCTAATGATGGCATTCTCTGGTCTGTTCACGTCAATGGCTGCCAGAACTGAATGACCTTTCAGTTCTGTAGCAGCTGCTGCATATTCAGGTTTCAGCTGCTTACAGAAGCCACACCAGGGGGCATAGAAGAGAACTAAAATGGGTCGCATCTCCTTTCTCAGAAATTTAGACAAACTCTGCAACAGTAACATATATTAACTAATCCCACAGTATGAAATCTGAGGTTTTCATGGATGTACAAATTCATATTGTGGTCTTTTGGTTTAAGACACCATGCAGCCTGATAGGTGGGTATCAGAATTTCAGAAGAATGTACTGCATGTATTTGTTTCTTCATGGTTACATCTCCTAGATATAGACTAATGATTTTTATACTCAAGTGAAGAGCAACCAAAATTCTTTAATGCTGTCACAGCAGCTGGAGGAAGGGATGCTCACATGCACCTCCTATTTGCTCAAAACATTAAGACTGCCCCATTGTAGGTGGTTCTAGAAACTGCTGAAGGCCAAGCCTGAACAAGAACCAACAGGAAACCTCTTGAGGGACTGCTCCCATTTTATACATCCTCTCTGGTTTCCAAAGGTTCATGCAAATGAAATGTAGTGTCAAAATTCTCAAAGAGAAAGGTCTGAACTGAGAGGCAGCACAGTGCAGAAGTGACACAGAAAGTGCTGTTAAGTGCAGCCAACTGCAGTACAGCGAAGGTTAAAGAAGAGGAGAGTGCAGCACCATTACAGCAAAACACTAGTGATACAAATTGACATCAAGCATATACATGTTTGCAGACAGTGAGACAACAACTGTTCCAAATAAAGAGAAATGTTACGATACAGTGAATCCACAATTTAACATTTCTTTGAGATTTGAACTGAGAAAAATCTCTGATGCAGGAAATTTGAGACTAAGATTACTGACATGAGGTCATTGACATTACTGACTTTGAGGTCACTGAAACCGAACGTGAACTTGCTGCTCTCAAAGACACAGTAGGTTCTCATGGTTGCTTACTGTTGCCAGTGTTGATGTTGGGTCATCATACATGAATGTTGGCACTGTTGTCAAACGTTTCAGATGTAGTGCCTCCATCTTCAGAATCAAAGTGTGTAAGGCTGGTAAATTACCACTTCCAGATATCTGTTCTGAATATACCCAATGGGAAGAAGATAAGTGGGGGCCAGTACCACGCCTGGCCAATATATACTGATGACCCGCAAAGCTATGAAAGTTAATTGATGGCCCTTATAAGGACCGTGGAATGAAATAAAAACCATTGGCTACTGGTGATCCCAAGCAGTCATATATCCAAGTATTCACAAGGCATAAGCACACATACATACGGTGTGAAGACCAAAATGCTGAACACGCATCAATACCAGTCGTGGTTAAGTATTGTTCTTGAACAGAACTGTTTATGCTCTTTTTGTGTGTAGAAAGCTTTTCTTCCATGGATACTTCTATATGACATGCAAGTGATGGCTCCATAAGTAAGCAGTAAAGATATCCCTGTAACAGGCCTTGGAGGCCCATAGGGTTGTGAGATGTTGAGGTTCCCACATTTTCTAGACAATTGGCTCATAAATGGCGGTGAGGTTGTCAGCCCTATGGGCCAGCCACCCTTTAACCCAAAGAATATTCCTGTTACTCATTTCTGCCAGAGGATGAGTCGACCTCAGGACCATAGTGTAGCTGGAAGGATTACGTAAATTGAAAAAAAATCCAATGACCTCATCGGGATTTGATCCTGTGACCTTCTGGTTTGTAGCATAGTGCCTCAACCAACTATGCTACCGAGTGCCCCCAAATGATGGCTTCATATTTTATATTATTTGCATGTTGGCTGCAAGGGTGAAACTGGTTTTCTTTTGCAAAGACCTGCCTCTCAATTCATGCATATGTAACCTGGGAAAAAGAAGTTCCATACAAATACAAAGACAACTAGGTTAACTACTGAAGATCAAAGAGATGTGGTTACAGTTACGATCAAAGAGTCTTGAGTAGCAGCCATTACACAAAGATATTTCCCTGCTAAATGATCTTAGGTTATCACAGTGGTGAAGATTCACATTGTGGTCATCTAGGTTATGCGCCCTGTGGTCAGGTAGGTGTGTAATGACGATTTCAGGGAATTCAATGCCTCCATCTTTAGGGTAGAAATGGGATGTTTTGAAGGAACATGGTGCCTAATCTTCCACTCTGAAGACAGAAGCAGAATGTTCCTCCAAAAGCCCAGTACTCACCTATTACACCATACAGTGTTACAAAGTATAAGACCACAATATGAATACTACCTTGGTATCTAGATCCAGGATAGCCGAGTCAGCGTAGTGACTACACAAAATTAGGTTGGGCAACCAAGAAATCAAGATCTAAAAGTTTCTGACAATGATCTATTAATACAATAATTGGGTTTCTGGATGTTATCCATCAGCCTGATTTTTATTTAGAAAAACTGTTTTGAAGATGAGATCCTGCCTTCAACTTTTTTTAAATAAAATCCGACTCACTTGGGCCCAAACGAATAAGCTTTTACCTGAAAACGAAGACAGGATCCAGTCTCCAAAACGTTGTTTTAAATAAAAAACAGGATGATGCATAAATTCCCGAAATCTCAGCAACTGAAAGGAGTCAAGCCTGGCATGGTCAAGAGGCTTTTCTCTTCTCCACAGTGTCGATATTGGCTTTGGGGCTCACCCCGCAGCCTCATGACCTCTTTCCCAGATGAAAAAGTGTCACGGCATGACAGTGACCACTCACATCCACCTACTAACAAGATTAAGATTATGTGGAGCTATAACTCCATTCCTTCAAATGTCTTCAGGGCATGGTACTCAATTAAGCACAGAGACAATTTTAGCATTATCTCATCAGCTATTTACACAGTAGGACAGAGGAACAAAATACAACAAAGTCAGAAAGAAAGGCCTATTATCTTGTCATCTTAGGATACGCAGTAGTGTACCTGTTGAGGCACTATGCTACAAGCCAGAAGGTCATGGACTGAATTCCCAATGACATCAATGGATTTTATAACTTACCTAAGCCTTTCATCCATACTATGGGCCCCAGGTCGATTCAGCCCCTAACAGAAATGAGTACCAGGAATCTTCCTCAGGGTAAAGGGTGGCCATCCAGCATGTAAAGCTGACAACCTCACCACCATTTGTGAGCCAACTGTGTAGAAAATGTGGCAGCCTCAATATCTCACAACCCTATGGGCCTCCACAGCCTGTTACAGGGATAGCTTTACTTAAAATCACTGCCATCTGTGAGCCGACTGTCTAGAAAATGTGGGAGCATCGACGTCTCACAACCCTATGGGCCTCCATGGCCTGTTACAGGGATAGCTTTACTTTAATCTCACCACCATCTGTGTGCTGAATGTTTAGCAAATGTGAGAGCCTTGATGTCTCACAACCCTATGGGACTCCATGGCCTGTTAGAGGGACAGCGTCATCTCGGGACTCCTCTTTTACCTTTGCCTTTGGTACATCAATTTCAACACCAGTAACAGACCACTGCAGCTAATTAGTAAGCAACGTTCTGCAATACAAGCTTACCAAGGCATCCAATATGTGGACAACATCGATAGCAGTGCTGTCCTCCTCCCACGGTATGTCCCCTGTTGGGTCACGCATGAAATTCACCATTGACTGCACTGTGTCCAGGCGGTCATAGTCTTTGTGAAACTCGCCATCTTTATAATGCTTCAACAGAAATGGCTCTGGAGACACTTTCAGCTTTCGGCACATCTTCCTTGCTTCCCTGACAGAGTGACATCAGATGAACCATTCATTAATTGTTTAACTCTTTTAACCCTTTTCCACCCTTTCTGTTCCCAACCTCATTCTTACAAGATATAAATTAATTTCCACACAAATTTAAGGGGGGAAAAGGGAGAGGAATGATGATAGGATAGACCAAGGGTCTCCAAACTACGGCACGCGGGCCACATCCAGCCCACGATGTGATTTTATCCGGCCCGTGAAAGAATTGTGCAGAAATGCGCCAACTGAACTAATTTTCCAATGAGTACTGGTAAATGTGATTCCGAGCTTATTGACCTGACATATTATACTGAAGTTCAATGGCTTAGCTGTGAAAAGGTTCTTTCGCGCTTCTTTCAGCTCAGGAATAAAATTGATATAGTTCTTATCGAGAAAAACCATCACGAACCACTTTTATCAGATACCAAGTGGCATTTTTTGCTGATCTGGTGAACCATATGAACCATTTGAATTTAAAGTTGCAGGGTGAAAATAACTTAGTCTGTGATTTATTTGCGCTTATTAAGGCATTCAGAGCAAAGCTGATACTTCTGGAAAGCCAAATGAAAAATTGTAACTTTGTTCATATGCTATACTGAGCAGAGTTGCATAAAAAGGGTGAAGCAGAATTTCCTTCCTCATTTGCAAATTTAGTCATTTCAGATTTGAAAGAACAATTTCAGAAGTGATTT